>NW_020653854.1:4390249-4397263 GCF_003589595.1 Hyposmocoma kahamanoa | reverse complement strand
GGACTCCAACCGCTTGACCCACAAGGCAGCATTGGCTTTCACCTATGTACTCCACAATATCCGCAGGCTTTGAACAGTGATGAAGTCGTGACTTACAGCAACGTCGTTGGTACCGCTCGATAATAGGGACCAGTCGGGGCGGTGACACTAAGGTTACAGCTGGTGTATTTCTTTTTCTTTTCCACCTTTTTGAAACCGTTCTTATGCACTGGTTTACTCGTCTCGATGGTACTGACGACACAGCTCCAGGGATGAGGTTCCATTTCTTCTCCTTCCCCTTCGTTGGTTGCCTGGGTTGTGATTGCGGCGCAATGAGTCGGGTAGTTAATTTTTATTATCGAATAAGACAGCGGTAAATATTTTGTCTACGTGAACGTTCTGACTGTTGCCGAAAACAAAAGAAAAAATTTAACATTCCGTATTTTCTTTTCTTCCGATTGATACTAACAGACATTTTTAAATCCTGAATGGATTCTTTCTATTCAAAAGTATAGTATAGGTAATCTCTATCGATACTTTGAGACCAGATCGATATCTCCAATGGACGCTACGCCAACTTAATTTTTCGACCTGCGTCCTGATTTTGATTTAAGTCGGAATAGAACCGATCGGGTAGTGTCGAAATCAGATGGGTTTCTGAGCGAGAAGATGAACCTGATTCCTACTATATCTTTCTAATTTGTGAGTTAAATCACCTATTGTTCGTCGATCGGCCATTCGACTTTGCTGATTCGGCGTTGTCGGAAAAGACGTAGTTTCCGATCGGGAGGGCTGTCAAAATCAAACTGCTGTTCTGTTTTTATTTAGTTTTTTGTTTCTTTATTCTTTTTTTTTTCAAGAAATTCGGTGACCACATTATTAGTGAATAAATATGGCTATTTACAAAAATAACAGAAAATTACCAAAAAATAAAATTAGCGTAGTGTTCATGGAGGTATCGAGATAATTGGTGTGGTTTAAAAAAAAAGTTATTTTACGAATGTCAATTTTGTTATTATTCAATAATATGGTATATAAACTTTTAAAGTACTGTCACTGAATAATTGATAACACTTACTATCTAAAAATTTCATAACTTGACAATTGGCGCTGTTCGACGTATAATATTTTTTAAATCAGTAAAATATACGGGCATCATGATAAAAATTTGGACTTTAACGAAATGAAAGAGATCGATCACCGTAAACTTTTCACGTTAATCCATAGACCATCCCGTCCGACACAGCTCAGTGCCTCTACCATGAGATTACAGTTACAGTTATCGCTAGCGACCACGTAAAATGTTTGTATGCAAAATATTGCTCCTTCTTGTGACCGCCAGAGGCGCTGTGTAATTTGCCATACAAAATTGTGAAGTAGCTAACGCGGTCGCCAGCGACAATTGTCAAAGTAAACTCGTGGTAGAGGCACTGGTCTTTTTCAGAGATACCTTCAAATATGTGCCGTCATTTTTGATAATTTCACGTTAGATTTAACAATAGAAATTGTAGCCATGAGATTTGTATCCTGTAATATTAAACACATGTTCGTAACTGTAATTTTCCGCACAGTGCGCAGTGGTCACGGCTAATGGAGTTAAAGCAAATTGTTACACAAAGTTTCAAAACTCTAATAAGACTTGAAGCAAAGGCTGAACAAAAACAACAACGTTTTCGCACATGCTCCTTAAATTACTTTGAAATAAATTTTTAACCGATCTTAAAAATAGGAGAGCTATGAAACGCAGCACTTTAGTTGTGGTGTGTGTACGCAAGCCAACGCAACGCTGCGTTCCAAAACTAAAAATAACAAAAATCTCTTCTATTCAAGCATAAAAAAGCTTTTTCAACCTTCTCTCCTGAAAAGTTATCATATTGCACATGTGGCGTTATTACACCAAGGGTAACACGTTAATAGATTACTAGTCGATACCAACTTAGCTCGAATTCAAAATTGTCCCGTACTACATATATATACGGTTCAATTTGCTTGGGTCGAGCGGCAGGCACACTGGTATTATTTCAGAATAAATTTTTTTTTGATGAAATGAATTTAAAGCTATTTGAGAAATGTATGTCGTATAGTATACGTGTTCTAATTAGTTCAGTTGGCATTTAAAACAACATTGGTATATTTAAAGTACCTATTGAGTACAACTTTTTTTGTAAAATTTCGAGGTAAGTTTGTGTTTTTTTTTCTATCGTGAAAATTTCTAGGAATCGTGTTTTCACTCTGTATAGTAGTCAGTGCATATCCTCAATTTTAGTATATATTTTTTCCAAAGAGATAGATTCAACATTTTCACAACTATGCGGAATCAATTCACATTTGAGGTTGTATAGACTCTAAAGGGGACCTTCAAATTACACGCTTATAGAAGAGTTACAGTGGCACGACTGTGCTTATGCGGCAGCCTCGCGTCTGTAGCGCGTCCATTGACTTACAAATAAATGGACGACGGGTCTAATACAAAAATCACGAAAAAAATGTCCCAAGTCAACCTATTTAAACGTAGTGACATGTAAAGGAATATGAAAAAGCTAAAACGTTGAATTTAAATTGTAATGTCATCGCAGTACTGTCTAATTTTGCTTGCTTCGCTGTCAGTCGAACAAACGAAGACTAAAGCGTGAATGACGCTCTGTATACGATTTTAACGCCATATAAGTTCGGACACTTTTTAGCGCGGACCCGACACGTCAGTAATTTTTCATTCCGTGTACTAGACGTGCTCTAGGACGATCCCTCAGACACTTAATTTGACGTTTGTCATAGGGATGAGGTTAAGGGTCGAAACACAAAATTTCAACGCAGAAAACTGCGACGCGAATTGTTGCGATGCAAAACCGTTCCTTCGACGATCGTCAAACGTGCCGAACGTATTTTTTAAACTAGGCAGCGACATGGTTCGTAAAGAGATTGTTGCATTGCTGCTGTTGATAAAAAAGGATAGGAAAAAAACACAAAGAAGCTTAATTAACATCGCAGGAAAGCGCGATGAGGAAGAATACGCAAATTCTTGTGATGCGTGAGCTCGAAAATTTCTTTTGTGTTTAGACCCTAAAGTCGACCGATCAAGCAACTTATAATTTTCTTTTTCTGATGTATTCAGAACGATACATACATGTGTGAATTGTTTTGTATTACATTGAAAGCATAAGACACACAAATTTAGATCAAATTAGATTTCAATAGATATTTTAGAAAATTTCAGAAAGCGTTTATCATATCATTAATTTACAGGATTCAAAAAAGTAATAACACTGACATATAAATTCATTGCCTATTATTAAAATTCATACTTCAAGAATGAACACCCGAACTATGCGTTTATTAATTACATTATCGAAATATCTCTAGCAAATGCAGCGTAATGAAGTAACCTTTGCACGTTGTCGTAAAAAATTTATGAAATTTTGAAAAAAATGTTTTTCCGCTCTTTACTCACAAATATACATTGATTTGGTTAAATTTTTCTTTAATTTAATCTACTGACTTAAACAAAGGTCATTCACTTAAATTGGAGGCTTATAAATTATGAAATCCTTAAATTAGTGCACGTCGTTACAAGGTTATTTTCATGAACTGTCCAGAAACTGAGCGTTTGCGCTCTACGTCCCGACTCTATGTTCCAAATCCGAGAAATGAAGGTCCGAAATGTCACAGGGATCATTTTATTTCTAGGGGTACAGGCGGTATTAGTATTTTCTCGGATTTGAATTGGACTTAGTGCACAAGCGACATCCGAAGTGGATCCTACTTTTCTAGATTTATATAGTCTCGGAATCGGAAGGAATACGAATCGGGTCACAGTTGCGCGCGCCACTGTGAGGCTTCTATAAGCGTTTAATTTGAAGGCATTTATTCGCGTATTTGTCAACAACAAATTAACTGATGACTCTTTAATGAAATTAGTAATATGGGCAGAGGTATGGACCCTTTGGGAACGTCTTAATGATATTCTGGCAGTATTCCTTTACGTAGGTACGTACTATCATGCCTATCTCTCACTAGGACAGACAGCGACTATTTTTGCTGATATATATTGCTTCCACCGTCCAAACCATTTCATAGGTGCTCGTTTATTCTTGTTACTTTTGACTAGTCCTTTTTGAAGGTCGTCCTCAAGCTGACTGAGATATGTACGGAAAGGTCGACCTTTCCTTGTGTCGTTATTCTACTAATTACTTTCCTTATGCCTAGTTAGTGGTCGGATAATCGGAGCTTATTTACCTTTTTTTTTGTTTTAAGATGCCAAGTGGCTTTAAATCGCAAAGATCTTATGGGCCTCTGCTCCCGTCACCCTGAGACATAAGTTGATAAGTACCATGTGCCTGTAATTTCACCAGCACCCTTAACCTTCTAAGCCGGAACGCAGTAATGCTCACATTACTACTTGGCGGCTGAAATAGGTACGGTGGCAGTGATTCCCTGGACGAATTCTTGGACAAGGAGTGGTCTACTGTTACTAAAAACCTATCATTTGGTTGCTCGCTAACATGAAACGCGCTTTTTTAATCGATTTTAATAACGGAGGAGGCTCTCAATTCGTCTAATTTTTTTTGTATGTTATGCTATTACTCCAATATTTCGTCGTTGTTTTGTATAAAAAACGGAAGTGGATGTCCTTAGAGGTGGGTGATAAATAACGTCACGATGAAAAAATCACAATGATCCGCCGTCAAACAGCAAAACCGTGACTCGTTCCGAAGGAACGACGTTCCAAAGTCACATAGGTGTTCCTCCGTTCCAATAGCTATCCCCGTCACTCATATCACGACATACGTATTTGATACAATGCGCGATCTCCGTTCCGTGGTGACTGAGCGCCACTCGTTGTGGTTCTCTTCAAATCGGGCCATTTCGGCAATGGGAGTGAATGAAATAGGATGCCTTTCTTTGCTCATTCACAAGAGTCGTAGGTGCTTATACTACTAGAAAGGGCGGATGAAAAAAATCTGCAGCAGTTATTATAAACCTATATATGAAGAAAGTAAAATTTTTAAAATTTTTGTATATTTGTTTTATTATAGGAAGAGTTGGTATTTTATATTTATGTATAATCTACTTTGTGTATTCTAGAAATATAATTACATTACACTTTATTGCTATTTTTAACAATCCAAAGATTCGCAATAAATAAGTAACAAACATAATTACATTAAATACAAAATCAACTTTTTGAATGGAATTGAAACTTATTACAAAGGGAGTAAAAACTTAATTCATTCTATAAAAAAACGGCTATAAGTATTTGAAAGAAGCCGCTGGCTAAAAGAACAAGGTCACGGAAGTAGCAGTCGTGACAAAAATCACGATGATTTATCACTGCGATTTTTTTGGAACCTGAACGACAGTCACGGCGATAGAAATGTAACGCTATTCCCCATGTGGAAATGAAACTATTTGTAAACTTAATGTAACATAAATTGGAATGTTTTCTTTGTAAAATTAAAAATAAGGTATTTAATTAATAACTATTGTAAGTATAGTGAAAAAAAATAGGTGGTTTTCATTAATATTAGACATAACTGGTTGAACTACCACCTCAGTCAACCGTGACCATGGGACCTGTAAAGGGCCCGAAACGTCGGCTTGTTTGAAAAAACAAATATACGCGATTTAAATCCGGAAATATAATTTCATAAATTATGATAAATCCATAGGATAAACCCATTAATTTATTTTCACCGACTTTCCGCTAACCGATTTCAATAAAACTTGGCACAGACATAAAATTCCAATGAAAACAAAATCTAGAGCTGGTCTGATGATTCATGATGACTTCCACGTACATTTCAGTTACCGTTGAGGAGACCGCGGCAACGAACACAGCCAAAGCTGATGAGCAAAATTTATTATTTTCATTTCACATATAGTCTTAAGTGTTATAGTACACAAACTTACTATGGTAGGAACTACATGTAATACCCTGTAAGGGCATAGCAAAATACACTTATGGTATAATATAGATTTTAATCACGGTATTATAAATTAGAGTTTTATTTATTTTAATATTCATAATTTTAGAGTTATAACAATTTTATCGAACAATGTTATCGTCAATGAATAATAATTCAAATAATGAAATACAAAGCAAATGACAATTTCTAAATCTCTTTTAAATATTTTTCTATAAAAAAATATAATTATAGAAAAAATTCGCGAAACCGTAAGTTTTAAGTATAAAATTGTTTTTTTACGATCATGACGTCACAGTCAAATGACAAATTGAGATTACACGTTGCGCCCCGTCAAAGTGTATTCTTCACTGACAGCACAAAAGCGATTATCCAGGCGGGCGAAAATTAAGAAAGTTTCGCTACACATGGAGGTACACACCCACTCGGCTTTCGCTAATCACGCAGCGGTTGCAAATTTCTGAGTCGCATATAGGCGTATCTGAAAAGGTCTTAATTTGTTTCATGTACTTCGTATTATTTTTATGGCTTTTGAGCAATAAAAACACTTTCAACGAATTATCATAGTTGATTTTACCAGAGTACGATGTATGAAACCAGTAATTTATATAGCACAATATATTTAGAAGTAAGTTATTGTAATTGTTATTATAGAGCAATTTTTTTTGACAGTGGGGATATCTTCATACCTTCAGCCTAAGGAGACTCAGGGGTCATGTGGGGACTCTCCATCCAGACTGGAGGGCCTACCCCACTAAAACCCCCCCGGGTTTACCTCTTGCCAGTTGAGTCGGCGCCGTGGGATAGGTGAACCAGACCTAGCACCATGTGACTTCTTTCTTTACCCGAAAATCAAAGATTTGATGAGGGGATTGACATTTCCGGACCCAGAATTGGCAGTGGCGACTTTTAATCAATACGTTGATGACGTACCCTCAGATGAGTGGGCTTTGTGTTTTAAAAAATGGCTTGAGCGTTTGAAAAAGTGTTTAAAATGTAAAGGAGAATATTTTGAAAAGCAATAAACATATATACAATACTTAAGATTTCTCATAGATGGTGCTACGACTAAAAAGCCGTTGAAAAAACCAAATACAAAGACTCGACAACAAAC
>NW_020653854.1:4363466-4385249 GCF_003589595.1 Hyposmocoma kahamanoa | reverse complement strand
CAAATATACGCGATTTAAATCCGGAAAAATAGTTTCATTCCTATATACGCTATTTTTTTATGATAGCAAGTGACGGGACGAACAAGTTGTGCGCCTCGTGGTAAGCGACACGCCCACCCATAACAGTTGTAGTGCCATTCAGAGCTTTAAATCGCAAAGATCTGAGTCGCATTGCAATTGCGCCCTTCACCCTGAGGCATAAGTAGACAAAAATGATTATCACTACTTTCAGGCTTCGGTACGGTATGACTTCTTTTTATTTTTCCGATATTTCGGAACGGTTGCACGCTCCATGGTCACGGGATGAATTTAGTGAATATAATAATAATAATATAATAACGCACACACTCAACATAGCCCCGCACTAGGGAAACCCTGTGTCGCGGGTGCCATGGACACACACACACACACAACCACAAATTACATCCAAACTCACGAGAGAAATAAATGTAGGTCATATAAATATTTCGCTCGGCCCGGGAATCGAACCTGGGACCTGGGTTCGGCCACTGAGGCAGTTAAATAACCACGAAGTGTAATATACCTGTAACTTCACGCAGTAATACTCAAATTACTTACACATCTCAGTCAGTCGTGATCATCATGGGACCTGTAAAGGGCCCGAAACGTTGGTTTGTTTGAAAAAACAAATACACGCGATTTAGATTCAGCTCTACCAAGCACAAGTCTGGTCGTGTATGGAGTACTGCTGCCACTTATGGAATGGCTCTGCTAAATACCAACTGGCCACCTTGGATTCAATCGACAAGCGTACCAAGAGGCTTAAAGGTGATTCGGAATTAGTAGAAGCGAAACTAACCACCTTAAAGTTGCTTGCTTATCGGTATTCTACAGGGTGTATCACGGAGAGTGTGCGATGGAATTGCACAATTTGATTCCGCCTTTCCAACATCGGGGGACTAGACGTTGGCTTGGATTCCACCTCAATGTTGTGGATATTCCCAGGATTTGCACAAAGCGTTTCGCGTCCACATTTATACGGCGAGAGGCTAGAGAGTGGAATTCCCTGCCTGCGGGCTTGTTCCCCGAACGCTATAACTTGGACCTTTTCAACGCGAGAGTGAGTAGGCATTATTTAGATGTGCATACTACATCGTCGACCTCAACATCACTATCAGGTGAGATGGAGGTCAAATGCGCACTTATTTTTTATAAAAGAAAAGATTTGAAAAAGTAGTTTCATTTCCTATGTGAAACAATCGCGAAAACCTAGGAATTTGATATACACTTATTACTGCTTGACGACAGAAATAGGTAAGGTCTCTACTACGTAATGAGCTCTACTGCTACTAAATAATATAAAATACTTATCAATGCAAAGGCGTGTAGAGCTCCATTTCAAATAAGAAGTCTTTTAAAAGACCATCATTATTAATGTGTAATATTAGTGTTTCATAATTGTTTCTCAATTAACTTAATGCTAATTAACCTACTAACAAACTCCATTTACAAATGTTGAACTTATGAGTCATAACCGTCACACACCTAGAAGTAGACGAGGTCGTATCTTTTGCGAGAATTAGTCATACTGTCCCATTTATAAACTGGAATTCAAACGTAATACATGACGGCTTCAAAAATAGCTTCTTGGTTTTGTATATCATTTCTTTTGCCAACAGTCTATCATTGTCATCGTTCAAATAAATAAAGAAAGCTGTGGTGGTGCTTTGAAAAATAGACTATCTTGACATGCCATAGGACCTATTTTCAATTAACAGATAATCAAGTCGTTTGTCTCGAACATAGGTATGGGTGCAAATATGTAGCAAGTTATTTTATAAATATCTATTTTTAAATTATTACCGTTTTTATTTAACAGTGTTCTTCTGTGTTACGCCTACCAATAAAGCAATAATTTATTTAAAGAAAAGGAGAAAGAAAGAAAGAAACATTTATTTGGCTATTAAAAATAAATATACAAAAAATCGTAATAATATTAATATAAATTTAAATTAAATAATAAACAATGAAAATAATGATCACCAAATACATAATAATCGCCGAAAATGCTAGCCAGCTCAGCTTAATGAGTCTGGGAAGAGGTAGATGCCTATTTGACAAAAGTTGAAAAGAATAACAAGTATTTGATCTGTAACTTAAACATTTAAAACAACAAAACCTAATTTAGAATAAAATTATTACAGTATGCATTATGCTCTTAAACAACAAAATTAATAATAATAAGAATGATGTCAGAGTCATAATAATACCAAAATAAAGTAACAAATAGCTTTAGTAACTGATGCCGTCTAATTATTTCTTAATTATCTATTAGCGTAAACTCTTTAATTCTTGTATGAAAGCCAGATAAAGGAGCTTTCGTATTATCAATGTCATAATATGGATGTTACTGATATAAATAATAATAATTGACATAAAACAAAATAATAATAATATGGCAGCAAAATTACAAACTCACGAGCGAAATAAATGTAGGCCATACAAATGTTTTTCCCGGCCCGGGAATCGCACCTGGGACCTCTGCGTGGCAGTCCGGCAAGGTAACCGTTCGGCCGCGGAGGCAGTTACATGTACTATGAGTACCAGGTTCAGTAGCAATAGAGCTCCTTGTGAAAGAGTTCGTCCAAGGAAGTACTGCCACCTTACCTATTTCTGCCGTCAAGCAGTAATGTCAGCAGTACTGTGTTTCGGTTTTGAAGGGTAAGTGCTGGTGATATAACAGTCACATGAGACTTATCAACTTATGTCTTAAGGTGACGGGTGCGGTGCCCCTCAGAGGTTTAAATCGCAAAGATCTTCGCTGAGCTGTTAAATAACATTAAGTCGTAGAAAATCATACTACGAAAATTTTCACGAGTTCATACAAATCCATGGTGATGTAGACAACCAATTTCTAAAATGACGCTACAATGTAGAAACAAGTGACAGTCAGATGAAACAAACTGTATTCTACAGCCAAAGAGTTCCATTTTCAAATGTTGTAATTACTTTTTAAATATTGTTTATGTAAGTGGCCAGTTCCAGAAACTTATTGTGCGCCCTTTGCATTATCATTATTATTTTGTTTCATGTTAATTAATATTGTTTACATCAGTAGCAATCATATTATGACATTACTAATACGAAACAGATTATTATTTAATTGACAAGCCAATGCTTAACACAAAAGAACACTGTTAAATAGAAATGGTAATAGTTTAAAAATAAATATTTGTAAATTAACTTAGTTTTTTTTATAATACCAAGTGACGGGACGAACAAGTCGTGCGCCTGATGTTAAGCTATACGCCTGTCGACAACAGTTGCAATGCCACTCAGAGCTTTAAATCGCAAAGATCTTAGGCGATGTGCCACTGCACCCGTCACCCTGAGATATAAGTTGACTAGTCTCATGTGCCTGTAATATCACCAGCATTTACCCTTCAAAACCGAAACACATTACTGCTGACATTACTGCTTATCGGTAGAAATAGGTAATGTGGCAGTACTTCCCTGGACGATCACTTTCACAAGGAGCTCTACTGCTACTAAAAATTCTCCCTAAAGGTCCGTTATACTAGTATAATAACGACGTATAATGAAAACATCGATTTGCAATTCATAGAGTTCATTATCCAATTAAATTATTTTCATTCGTATATGCATTGGGTCGTGATGTGTTAAAGTGTTTCTAATAAAGAACATCGTGGAGCGAATGTTTAAAGGCGCTTTAATTAAACATATGGCAATCAAAAATAAGACGTAAGACGATTCAGAAACGATCGTTTTTTGCTCTCGTTACGGAGGTATAAAGGAGACACATGTTGTGTAGGTATAGTGGTACGAGCGGTCATATTTAGAGCAAAGACGTTGTTGGGATTTCCTATTATTAACATGCTGCGTTTGTACTTTGCACTGTGCGCACCATTATCATTTAGGTACCGTATAGAAGATTGTATAGGTCTACAACAATGACATTGGATGAACTTTCTAATGAAGAGTGCACACGGTATTTTTTTTTTAAATAACGCACACACTCAACATAGTCCCGCACTAGGGAAACCCTGTGTCGCGGGTGCCATGGACACATACATAGACAACCACAAATTACACCCAAACTCACGAGAGAATCGAACCTGGGACCTCTGCGTGGCAGTCCGGCATGGTAACCGTTCGGCCACGGAGGCAGTTAATACTTTGTAGGTAATACTTGTAGGTAATACTTTGTGTCACTGAGGATACCGGTGATATCCGACTCTCACTGATGATACTGGTGATATCAAACTCGTACAAGAAAACTCTTCATTTGGAACCCAGAAAAGAACAGAATATGAGAAAGATGTTCGAAGAGTTAGTACAGTTTAAAGTTTAACTTGTGAAGGGCTTGAAAGGTTAATTTATTTGAAAAAACATTATGCTGTTTAGATCTGGAAAAATACTTTGATTTGCTATGGATTTCCCATTGTGTTGAATGAAATAATGTTATTTCTCGTTGTTGTCGCCATCGTCCAGGGAAGCGATAATATTCATCCACTCTTACTGCTACTGAGAACTTGTTTGAAATGGAATCAAAGACAGGGAATTTGATCCAATCACGCCATTCAATAATGCTTTAAGTTCACACACGATACAATATGCGTAACAATTACTACCAATGTATCCCAAATATAAATGATAATTGAAGTTAACTTGCGCTCTAGTGTGAATGTTTTAAGGAGTTGAATCAATGCCTCTGTTAAGGTGATGTCATTAATTGACCTTACATAAAAGCTCTAGTGCTAAACAATAGGTTTTTGTTACTTATTCATTTTAATTGATCGTAAAATCGTTGGCGTCAGATGGTTTTTCGATCAAGGCGGCGGCGGCGGTATTGGTATGTATAGTTTTTCAGGTGATTGATTGGTGAAATTATAGGCACATGGGACATGTCAACTTATGTCTCAGGGTGACGGGCGCTGTGGCAGTGCCCTTCTTTGCGATTTAAAGCTCTGAGGACACTACAATTGTTATGGACAGGCGTGTAACTTACCATCAGGCGCACGATTTGTTCGTCCCGTCTCTTAATATTGTAAAAAAAGCCATGCAGCTTGTATGTGTGCACCCATTCGCATAATCTCACGGTGCCCTCACGTTGCATAGAGCGGGTCGTCACACACGCCATTCATTATATAATTGGAACGTTCAATCGGTGTTTACAAAATGACATCAAATAATAAACGTGTTTATTGTTGTGTTTATGGTTGTTTGAACAAGAGTGATTCAAATTCAACTTTGTTCAGCATTTCATTTCTATTTCTACAATCATACTCCCATAATCGATATACCAATACAAAAATATTCGTCACTTGACATTATAAAAAAAATAAATTTTAAATTAAAACTAAAACATTCTCTGTCTCTGTGAAATTCTGTGAAAGTTTTGCTAAAAGTTGTTAAGTGCTACAGTACAAAAATGTCAGCACATCAGACGGAAATATTATCCACTCTGTGTGTATCACTTCCTTAAAGTTTAGTTAAATCTTTGTTGATTACGCATCATTTCAAAGGTTTTCCCGCTTATTAAGAAACGTCACTTAGCTCTTAAGCCTCGGCATCAGATCCGTATTGAGTACTAATTAATCAAACACAGGGCCTTTGTTATTTGAGATGGTATCATCTTAGATGCTAATGATTATAATCTATTAATACCGAAGAGTTTGTGAAGTATTTCAAGGTCTGACTGACATCTCAACCGATACGCACTTAATATCGAAGAGCTGTCTGTTTACACTGCCTTGAAACTTGGTAGGCATTGTTTATTGCTTGCACGTAGTTATCTCCGAATACGGGAATAATAATAACTTTTATTGTTTCACTCTCTAAAGCATTATGGAATGGTAAATAGATGACACATTACAATATGATATTGGGACATCAATTATGTAAGTGAGTGATTGGCGCTTGTGTTGCAGGTTGCAAGAATGATAAACAAGTAGGGCAACTCCCGCCTGTTCAACGCGTATGCCTGCTCTCCACTCGGAGTGTAGGGTTGTCACATTATTATTTTAATACCTACAGATTGTAAACATTATTAAAAAAAATTATGTGTTCATTATAGTATTCGTGTGCTGTACTAAATAGTATATTTTTTATCGAGAGACTAAAACGGGCTAATACATACCCGAGGTGGTTAGACATCCGAGCTTTAGCCAGGGTGTCTATTACTGCGAGGGTTTATATTGGGATTTAGTCTCGAGGTGAAAAGACTCGGATTCAGATTCATTTATTTCTCTTAAATTGCAATACATGTCAAAGTATAAGAAATTATATTGAGTCAAATAAAAATGAAAATTATAAGAAAAAAACACAATAATTAGAAAATTAACAATTCATTAAATAATATTGTTGTCATTAAATTACATTATCAAATATCATTCTCCATCAAGTACCATTATAAATTGATAACAAATATACAGAAGTATGTCAATGCGATAAAAATTATAATAAAATAGAAATAACGCCATATCGTTAGAGTATAAAGGATTTTTCAAGAAAAGGTTTTTTAGTCGGCGTCTAAATGATTCGTCAGATGGTTCAAGTCTGAGGGTAGCGGGTAAACTCTCATAGTAAGTATTTGTTTTTCTCTGTAAGTGCCATGCGTCGGGGAACTGGTCTCAAATGACGATGTACGGACTCCAGACTTGGAATAATATATGTCTAATATATGTCTTGTAAATTTTAACAGTCATCCCTTGAAAAGATCTCCGTATGACATATATAAAAGAGTTTGCCTTTTTTAGCATGATACCAATGTGTTCTTTCCATTTTAAATTTGAGGTTATGGTAATTAATGGTAAACCAAAGAAAATTCTAAAGTTTTAGCGGTATTTTTTCCAACCAGACACAGATACAACAAACGCACTAACGCGAGAAAATAATACGGCGCCACCGTCTATGCGGCAAAGGCATGGAACTAAAACCGAGCGTACAACTGGCTCTTTGAGTTTGTTCACTCGAAGCAAATTAAAAAGTTAGGTACTTTTTACTTCCTAGGGATTAAAGGTTGCACTTTACGTTACTTTGACGTACTTTTAGAGCATGAGAGGTGAAAATAATCGTTGTTAAATACATTACTTCAGTATTTATATTTTTGTATTGGTATATCGATTATGGGAGTATGATTATGAAATAGAAATGAAATGCTGAACAAATCTGAATTTGAAGCACTCTTGTTCAAACAACCATAGACACATCAATAAACACGTTTATTATTTGATGTCATTTTGTAAACACCGAGTGAACGTTCCAATTCTATTAGTAGTTTATTGGTTTAATGCTAATAATTTATTGCTTAATGCCAAGAAGACAAAATGTGTTAAATTTGAATTACCTAACGTAAAATCGACTAGTCCAAGCATAGAAATAAACGGAGAAAAGTTAGACCTTGTTAATAAAGCAGTCTTCTTGGGAGTGACCTTAGATGGTAAACTTCAGTGGTTTCCACATATATCGTTCCTGGCCAGCAGATTAAGCTCCGCTGCATACGCAGTCCGCAGAATACGTGAGGTTACCGATGTTAGTACTGCTAGACTAGTTTACTTTAGTTACTTCCATAGTATAATGTCCTACGGGATTCTCATGTGGGGTAAAGCGGCAGATATTCAAACCATATTTGTATTGCAAAAACGAGCGATTCGTTCTGTGTACCGTCTAGGCTCTCGGGTATCTCTCAGAGAAAAGTTTAAGGAGACTGGTATCATGACTGTGGCATCGCAGTACATTTACTCAAATATTTTATATGCCCGTAAAAATATACATAATTTCAATAAGAAAGAAGATATCCATAATATTAACCTTAGAGCTAAGTCCAAACTCATGGTACCACGATTTCGTTTAACCAAGGTAAACAACTCTTTTATGGGGAACTGTATACGTTTTTACAATAAGATTCCGGAGCATATATTAAGTTTATCATTTCCTAAGTTTAAAAACTACATTAAAAATATTTTGATCGAAAAATCATATTACAAAATTGAAGACTACGTGTTAGATAAAGATGTATGGAAAGACGACATGGCTCCAGAATCCACACAAATTTGATTCAAAGTGTATTCCATAGTATTTAAGTTTATTTGAAAAGAGCAATCCCTAGAGTTTCTTGCTCGTTCTTCTCAGGGAGGTCAGCGTAGTGAACGAGCAGTAGCTCAAATGTGACGTTTTCAAGTGTAAATTTATTTTACCTATGGAATAAATAATCTTTGACTTTGACTTTGACTTTGACTATAATGAATGGCGTATGTGACGACCCGCTCTATGCAACGTGAGGGCACCGTGAGATTATGCGAATGGGCGCGTCCATACCACGAAGCGCACCTGTCTTACCTGTAAACCCTATCGGTTCTCGAGAGCTATGCTGGTGGATTCGCAATTCAGCGTGTTGACACCATTAGCCACGAGTGCCACGAGTTCCATTGTTGTACGTCCCACTGGTGGGCGCTTGGCTCCTCTGAGGATATGATTTAGGTTCAAAAAGCGTGTCAAGGCGCTTATAGGTGACTCGGATTTAGTAGAGGTAAAGCTGCTAGCCGCTCACGCGATACATGCAGCCGTAGACATATACCACACATAGAGGTGCCGGTGATGATTTTATACTGATTTATCGGATATCGAAGTTATAACAGGTATAAAAACTAATATTAATTGCTATTTCGGTAACTACTCTAGCAAACCATACAGTTTTTAATGCCTGGGTCTGTCATTTAAAAAAAATAAACAACTTCAAAAATACGTCACGACAATCGTGTGTGTTATTGTTTGGGCTGGTGATTTCGGTGTTTATTTATTGAAAACATACCGTAAGTAGCGTTTTTTAAGTTTACCCTGAATATAAAAGTTTATAAACTGTACTTTAAGGAGTAATTTCATGGTAAACGTTAGAACCACTCAAACGGAATATTATCATATTTATCCAAGTACACCAAAAATTTAATGAGTGCTTTTTAAGTGCAGGATTTGCGGTGTATTACTGCATTTTATTTGAGATGTTTTTGTTGGTAGTACGGAGGGTATTTATTTAGCAATGCAGAATAATAATTTTTATTTATAAAAACTTGTATTTAAACTGAATGCTTTTCTAATTTGCGAAACCAAATAGCCGCCAGTTTGCGGTAGGAGGAGCGCATCGCGTGAGCGGCTAGACGAGGCGAGACTACAGTGTTCAAGTCGCCGTAAAGTTGCCAGCGTATCAGTTTTGTACAGGATATGTTCCGGAGAGTGTGCAATGGAATTGCACGATTAATTCCGCTTTCAACTTTTCATCATTGGGGGGCTAGACGTATGTAGGGGTTCCACTCATAAGTTGTATATCGTCTGCTTAAAGGAAAATCCACAAATAATCGCCAAATTAAGCCTTTTGTAAGAAAATCACCATCTTTCTTGCAGATAAAACCACTTATTGAGTTTATAGTGTTATTGTTATTGAGTTTCACCTGCAGAAAGATAGTGATTTTCTTACCATAGCCATATGAAGACTTTTTGTAGAAATGTCACTTAAGTGGTTTTACCTTTAAACAGACGATATATTCCAAGAATTAGCACGAAACGTTACGCTTCTACAATGGCAAACGGTTTTGGAGTAGAATTCCCTGCCTGCAAACTTGTTCTCTGAACAGTATAACTTGGTCCTTTCTAGGCAAGAGTTGGAGATCTTTACGTTAAAGACATATATCCTATATAGATATCTACAAAGCCATTAGTACATTTAAACAGTGTAAAAGGTCATAAAAGATTATTATTTGAAAGAACAATACGAAATGCGATATATCTATATAAGATGTATGGAGATAGGCACCAAATTTACACTGATGGATCTAAACCCAAAGAAGACAACGGTACGGCTTATTCTATATATAAAGTAAGTGCTTATATAAATTTTCAGTTAATATACCTATAATGACTTTAGAATTAATAGCCATTCACGAAATTTTACTGTTTTTCGAAAAGGCTGCAAATGGTAAAATGGTAGTAAATCTTTCTGATAGCAGAAGCGCTTTGCAACATAAATAGTTTGGTGCGCCCCTGGGTTCCGAAGTGTACCGATAGCCTATAAAATATCGGCAAATATTTACGAGTTAAGTAACAACCATTGCATTAAACTTCAGTGAATTCAAAGGTAATGAATAGGTTGACTGTTTGGCGAAATGAGCTACATCTTAAGGCCAAGAGTAAATCATACTGCCCTCTTATCACGAAATGCTACCTAAATATAACAATGTAAGTACTGACAGATGGAAAGAATTCTTTGATCTAAGATAAAGACATATGGAATATTACAATGTGAGTCACACCACATATTCTAGTTTATTAATTTTTAATTATGTAGATTAGGTGTTGTTACAATATTCAAGCTACGTTCCGGACATTATCCGTCGAACACGTTTGGATATCTCATAGGAAAAGGGAGTTCACCAAATTGTGAAGTTTATAATAAAATTGAAGACGTCCGGAATGTACCAGGAACGAAGGCCAGTGACGACTATTGATGTTTCTAATAAAATTGAACCGCTCCAATATTAACTTCTTTCACGGGATTTTGTCTGAACCCTTGTCAAAATATACGAAGATGTTGTGTGACATGGTAAATCGGCTTTAGTTAACTTACTACTTTTAATGTAATAGAAAAAATCATTGACATGTGACAATTAGAGTAAGGTTATGATAGAACTGGCATGTTCTGTAGAACAAAAGTCCTAAAATTATAAAGAATAAAAAGAAAAAACGAGTAGTGAATAGGCACTAAGTAGAGTGCATGCTCCATTGTCGACCTCATCGCCACTTTCCATCACGTAACACAGAAATCAAATGCGCACTTACTCTTTACTTTTTGTAAATGCGAGTTGGGGACTTCGCATGTTTTTCCAAGGGTTGCGAACCGTGCTTGACATATAGGTTTCATTATGATGATTTTTCCTTCAACGTTAACGAGAGCTATAATACTAAAGATATAAAATATTCGAAAAAAACGTGGTAGCGAATTGCGAATTAATTCTAATCGATTAAAGCAATCGAGTAATCATGTCGATTATAAAAACTATCATGATTGTTAGATTAAAAAATGTATGACAGCTTACGCCCACGCTCACCCACGTCATATAGGAAAGTGACGTTGGTGAGTGAGCTCATAATTATTCAGTGCGTACGTAACCAAATTTACCAGATATTAAGGATGAGATTTATAAGGCGAACTTTGGCTTTGACTAAACAAAAATGTCGAGCTAAGCGGGTTAAACATAAAGTTTAAGCAAGAAATTAAATTAAACTTTTAGTTTATCCTATGAGTAAACATATAATATGTTTAAATCAGTATGACCAGAAATCATGTTCATTATTCCGCCTCGATGCTGAGTCCTGTCCGCGGTGGCACCAACACCATCCTACGCATTATAGCCGACCGTTTTGGCTGTCCCATAACGTGGCATTTGATTCGACTGATTTTATTATATTTAATTATTATTTGATCTTATTTTAATTTCAGGCTTTTTATCTTGTTATTTAGATTTAAATATTTAATTTTGGTTTAGCTCTTAACTTTTAATTTAATTTTATTTTCGATGTCAATTTTCTTTAATTTCAAAGTGATGAACTAATATAAGAATATGGATCATAGACGTCTGAAATAAATGATTTATTATTATTATATTATTACCAGTTTAGTAGTACCAGATGCTAAAGTACTGTCTGCGGACAGGGTGATCAGATATCAGATGTATTTTTGTAGCACTAAAGCTCCTTGGAAATGAATTCGTCCAGGGTAGTACTGCCAGCTTACTTATTTCTATCACTAAGCAGTAATGTCAGCATTACTGCGTTCCGGTTTTGAAGGGTTAGGGTGCTGGTGAATTTACCGACACATGGGACTTGTCCACTAACGTCTAAGGGTGACGGGCGCAGTGGAACTACCCCTCAGATCTTTGTCATTTAAAGCACTGAGTGGCACTGTAACTGTTATGGACAGGCGTGTCGCTGATCACCAGGCGCACTGTTTGCTCGTCCCATCACATGATATTATAAAAAAAATCAGTATGACCAGAAATTACTTCTGAATTCAGGGCTGGCTGTAAAGGTCGCGTGGAGGCCACTCGGGGAGTGTTTACTCCAATTTAGTTGTGTACACTATGAAATCAGTTGTGGATTATTGCGCCACGGGTGTTTGCCCGTGTAAATCAGGATGTAGACACTTATGCACCTTATGTGGAGTTTGTATTTTACCGGTTTATCGGCATTAGTTGCGTCATCAATCAACTAGATGACGCTTCAGGGATTTCATAGTTGAGAAGAGTTTTTATATTCAACCTAACCTAACCACACATTTTGACTTGTTTACGATTTTAAAATTTCGTGGTCATAATATCAATGTTTGTGGTTATTTACGTATTGATACAGTGCGTGTGTGTGCGTGTGACAATGGTAACGCCACGAGAAGCGATGAGTTTAGTCGTCGAAAACGAAAGAGGGTAGATAGATGTTTCTGCCCTCAAAACTGTCCAGTCATCCCGTGACCAAGGAACGAGTAACCGCTGTAAAATATCGAGAGAACAAGTTATACCGTGGCAAGGAACCTGTTGCTAGTGATAATTTGCGTTCCTCTTTTGCCGGTAATGCCGTTGGCATTGGGCCGTTTTCCGGCTGGAATTGCGATTACGGTCAATGGATTACGCTATCGAGAGATGTTGACAACTCAATTTTGGCCTATTATTGATGATGGATATCACTAACCTGTAGTTTCAACAACACGATGCCACAAGTCATACAGCCACCGAAACAATGAATTTATTGCAAACCAAATTTCCCGATCGTATAATTTCACGAAATTCAACCGTTAAGCGGCCAGCTCGATCATGTGATTTAACACCGCTGGATTACTTTTTATGGGGTTATGTTAAAGACAGAGTTTATACGGAGCCAATCGAATCGATTGCAGCCTTAAACCTCAAAATTCGTGACGTGATTAACGAAACAGACCCACCATTTTGTCAAAAAGTGATTAAAAACTTTGATGAAAGAATCGACATCTGTAACTGTGGTCGTGGTGGACATTTATCAGATATCATTTTTCATTCATTTTTGCCAAACCTTACTTCTTTTAATACAATAAAAATTTTGATAATTGTCATCTAAATTTATTGCTTTGTTTTGATTTACAAAACAAAGTTCTTGTTAAAAAACCCTTACATACATAATTACTAGGTGTTTAGTATACACTCCGTTTGCCGGTCTGAGGCAGCAAGCTTTGATGAAGAATAGCTATAGATGAAAACTGAAAATCAGCAATACTGAGTCTTCATCCTTTTTATCCACATTACTATTTTTTGTTTTAATTGTTCGCTAGTATTATGGTTTATGTGTTTTGTGGATAAATAAATGTCTTTTTATATCGACCCCTCCTATATAAAGTATCGTATGTCGAAATTGCCAAATTTCAAGGGGAGCGTTTTAAAGTTCTAAAGTTACTCACATAGAGTGATCAACTAATAGATCATCATAGATCATCTAACCGATATTTAGAATGTTGTAATACTCGTTGTTGTAATGTTAGTGATGAGCTTTACCGAATAAAACTGCGAAATGCTAAAGTGACGTGTTATTCTCATTTCAGTGAATTCAGAACTTTAAAACGCTCCCCTGTAAACTTGGGCATTTCGACGTACTATACTTTACGTAGGAGGGGTCGATATATTATTATTTATGTGTGGTTATTTATGCGCCGCCGAATTGTCCGACGTAATATCGGCATGATGGAATTTGTTTTATTTTAATGAAGTATCAGCTTCTTGGTTAATTATTTATTATATTTCAATTAAAATAAATTACGGAACGTCTACGTATCTCCTAATCATTCTGGATTTATATGAAGAGCGTAAATTTATATTCCATTGTTTTGAAGAGGTTCTCAATCCGACTGTATTTTTGTGTGTGTATTTTACGCGATTACTACGATATTTGAGAACCGATTTTAGATGATTATTTTTTGTTGGAAAGGGGATACTTCAGTACTATCCCATTGAAATATAAAGAAAATAGTCCTCCTCTAAAGGTGGCAAATTAGAGGATGAATCTCTACCCTCTTTTCGTTAACCGATTTCATTAGAACTTGGCAAATAGATGCATTTCCAATGAAAATAAAACCTTAAGGTAACCTAAAACTGATCTGACGACAGAAATAGCAGACAGGTGACAGGAACCCGTCAACACTGTATTGCAAGTACCGTGTGTTTGAACTCATGTGATTCGTTTTCAAGGGGACTTCCACATGCGTTTTAGTTATCATTGAGGAAACCACGGTAACCTACAAGGCGAAAACAGAGGAGCAAACTTGAGCACTTTTTAACGGACTTCAAAGGAGGTTCTTAATTAGACTGTATTCTTTCTTGTTTGTATGTAACAAAGAAAGATTAATCGAATCATTTTTTTTTTTTTTTTTATTAAAAATGGACGTACTCTTGACCACTACCTAGCCCTAGAGCAAAGATGAGGTCTACGTTGGTACGAGCTCGCCCAGAAGATGCCTATTCAATCGCACCTTGAAAATATTCGGGTTGTATGTACTCGGAAAAATAGACGCAGGCAGGGAATTCCAGTCACGGGCTGTGCGCATTATAAAAGATGACGAAAAGCGCCTAGTACGTCTTAAAGGAATATCAACCAGGTGAGGGTGATATCCCGCCGTTCGTCTAGATGTCCGATGGTAAAAGGGGGCGGATGGAATGAGCTGGTGGAGCTCATGGGCACACTCTCCGAAGTATAATCTGTAAAAAACCGACAGACCCGCGACCTTTCGCCGATGGGCTAAACTATGAAGTTTATATTCGAGCTCATCGTCGCCAATAAGCCTCCTGGCTCTGCGATCAATCGAGTCAAGAGCCTCTAGTTGGTATTTCGCTGAGCCATCCCACAGGTGACTGCAATACTCCATGCAAGACCGGACCTGCGCTTTATATAAGGTTAAAAGCTGTCCAGGCGAGAAGTATCGCTTCACCCTGTTAAGGATACCCAGCTTCTTGGCTGCAGTTTGCGCTTTAGACTCTATAGAAGCGCCAAAGTTGAGGTTTGCGCTTAATGTCATGCCAAGAAGCTCTAGGCGGTCGGTAACTGGGACAGATACACCCCGAAAAGTAGGAGTCAGATCAAATGGACTCTGACCTCCTGACTCTGGATTTTGGTGGCGTTGAAGCTGACCAGATTGTTGTCACCCCACTGGGCAACAAGACTTAAGGTCAGGTTCGTTCGCTCTACCATAGCCTCTCTCAGCGAACGAATATCTTCCCTGCCGTCTCTTGCGCTAGACAGATATCTCTCGGTAACTGTACTGTCATCTGCATACCCAACTATACCCGGGACCAATAGGTCATTGATGTGTAGCAGGAAAAGAGTCGCCGAGAGAACAGACCCTTGAAGAACTCCAGCATCAATAGCCATCAAGTCAGATGAGCAGCCTTCAATGACTACTCGAATCGACCGTTCCCCAAGGAAATCTGATATCCAGCTGCAAAAGTCGGCAGGGATGCCGTAAGCAGGAAGCTTGCTCAGCAAACTTGTATGCCAAACCCTGTCGAAGGCCTTTGAGATATCGAGCGATACGGCCAGTGCTTCACCGTGTTTCTCGATGGCCTCGCCCCAGCAATGCGTAACATACACGAGAAGATCCCCAGTTGATCGTCCCCGGCGGAAGCCATATTGACATTCTACAACAACAAAAAAAATAATACCAAAGTTGATTTAAATAATGCCCAAACACCTAAAAAATATATGCCACAGCGATATTACAATCGTCTCTCTAGTAGGTATGTACGGACAACGGCACATCAGACTACAAATTTTTGTTCGAAAATCGCCTCCATTGCAATGGAACAAAATACGTCAATGTGTAGCTTGATGTGCTGGCATGTGTACATAAAACCTACAGACACCTAAATACCAATGAATACATGTCCTGACTTTTTTAATTTGAACTACATAACATGAGACGTAATTGATTCGCGTTCTGTATACTTTTTTGGCAACCTTGACCTTTTATGTTGATTTATTATTAATATCAATTACAAACTACATATAAATATAATCAACTCTTAATTCTTTCGCGTTTCTTGTTTAAGTTTCTAGTACTAAGTGACGAAACTAGCAAGTCGCACTGCCACTACGCCTGTCACCCTGAGCCACAAGTTGACAAGTCCCATGTGCCTGTCATTACCAGCACCATTAGTCTTCAAAACCGGAACAACGTAATGCTCATATTACCGCTTGGCGGCAGAAATAGGTAAAGTCCTGGACGAACTGTTTCACAAGCCTTACAAGTGGAGAATTTACTTTGGTGAAATTACGGGCACGTGGGATTTGTCAAGTTATGCCTCAGGGTGACCGGCATAGTGGCAGCGCCCCAGAGATCTTTGCGATTTAAAGCTCTGAGTGGCACTACAACTGTTATGGATAGGCGTGTCGCTTACCACCAGATGCACAACGAGTTTGGTATTATACAAAAAAAAAATATAATTTACGAAGTTTTCGAAAAACATTAGTTGGAATTTTTTTTAAATTACTAATTTAACATTTCATAACAATAATAGCTCGACGGAATGCACTGTGGAAACTGGATGAAGAGGTTAGGGACTCGATTCCCGGTAAGACCAATTTGAAACGAACTTTTCTAAATTGGAGGTTTGAGTGTTCTGAATAGTGTCCCGGATTAATTACTTTCCTTGCTTTTGTTTTACAATATCAAGTGACGGGCCGAACAAGTCGTGTGCCTGATGGTAAGCTACACGCCTGTCCATAACAGTTGCAGTGCCACTTTGAGCTTTGAATCGCAAAGATTTGAGGGGCACTGACACTGCGTCCGTCACCCTCAGACATAAGTTGACAAGTCCCGTGTGCCTGTAATTTCACCAGCACCCTTACACTTCAAAACCGGAATACAGTAATGCTGACAATACTGCTTTCGACGGCGTACTCTTTCACAAGGAGCTCTACAGCTACTACGTCGCTCTGGTATTCATATTATAAGGAATTCCGTAGATTATGGTTATTATTATTTGCCTACAAAAAAGTTTTCTTTGTTTCAGGTACCAAGTAACTGGTCGAGCAAATCGTGCGAGTTAAGCCGGGTAACTTATTAGCGAGTTCGTTGCCCAACACGAAGGGGCCTGAGATGGAAGGCTCGTCTGGTGTTCGACGAGTCTTACATTTAGAGTCGGGGGACCGTTGTGTCTCTCTTCTCGGAGAGGGGCTGCGTTGGGCGCGGCCTGACGCTGGTGGAGGCGCGGACGAGCGATAGCGCACCCGTGCCTCTTCCTGCAGCGGAGAGGAGGAACACCCCGGGGGTTTGGTGTGATCGGGTTGCTCCCCTTCAGGGTTCAGCCCAGTCCCACATAACCCCGGCTCTGCCCCCGTAGGGCCGGGGTATCTGTAAGCAGATTCCCTTGGGTAATAAAAAAAAGAGTAACTTATTAGCAAGTTGTAACTGTAACGTGACAGATAACTTTGAACAAAACTCGATTTACAACAAATATTTAGTGTACCAATGACGTAGGTGAAAGGGTGTTATTTGTCACCGCTGCGCCACGGTGATATAAGGTAGAAATAAATGAGTCGTTAGTTGGAAGATGACTGACTGATGAAGTACTCGTATTATATTTTGTGATAGTTATTTGTACTCTATGATACGTGTTGTTAATGTAATCTTTTGCTTGCACTAAGACGTGCCTGAATGTCGGAAGAGTTTTAGTTGTAAATAGTCCTAGCCCTTGATTTCGGGCGTTAATGGATTTAAACCGGATTTAAACTCGGCGTCAACAAAGCGCCGGATTAACTAATAATTTCGAAATAATGTAATTATCGTATTTCTTATTAATAAATATCCAATTTACCTCTACAAATGGATACAAAAAGCCAAAATTACATAACACAAAGAATTTCCTTCGTAATTAGGCCAACAATCTATTGGAATCTTTCAATAGATGTCACGAAGGTATTCTTGTACTAATTGCCTTCGTGTTTACTCGTCTTAAAAATAGGCAGGAGGTGAATAATCGGTTTTTCTTGCACTTTTATGGTTCCTTACTATCTAAGAACAATAAACCTTTTGAGGATTTACTATACCGTTTTTTGAAGTCGATTAAAAAAGGAATTTTATCAAAACTTTGTTATTAACCGAATATTTATTCCTTAATTAAACCGAATTAATCTATTAAAGTATTATTTTTCAATTTTATAATATTTTATAAATATTATTGTTATTCAATAATATTTATAAAATTAATTTTCAATTTTGAATTATCAAAAAAGACAAATGAGACGATTTTGTTAATTCGAACTATTGGACGGAAACGAATAAAGATGGCGGATGCACACACTGTTTCGAGCGCAGTCATAGGTACGATTCTGTTCACTGGGCAACAAAGCTATTAAATTTATTTAATAAATGTTTCTAAAATTATGAAATGATTGTCTATATGTATATGTCTGGTGTATCTGTTTATTCAAAGCTTTTTTATTTTCCAAAATAATACCGTTTACTTAAACACACGAATTTACAATACAAAAAAATGTGAAACAAACGTTTATTTATACATGGTTATTTGTAAAACACTAACAATCTCGCAGGACTGTATTACTAAAGTCATTTAACAACTTTGTTCCGCTACTAATCAGATTTTTTACTTTCATACAACAATAAAAATATTTAATAGATCGTTCTATAAAGTAATAACTCTTCGCGGTAACAAAAGTGCTAGCTTAAATACCGATGCAAAACGCAGGAACGTAGGTGGAGGACGTCGGAGAGGACGCTTGCACATTCGAACTTTGTATTTGATTTAATTCGATAAAATTAACAAACGAAATTAGGCCTATGGTTTACACTTTTTGGAGAAAAATGTATCTTATTTGAATCACGTAAAGTTTACTGTTACTAACGTCGAAACTAACCATAAGAACTCCTAACGGAATTCCTAAGCCAAATAATGAATTGTGTGGCTTAGAAGTTCTGTTACTTAACACTAGATGGCACATTATTCAATAGTTTTTGTATCACATCCACTTTTGTTCCGCTTGAAATAATAATAATATAATAATATCATCGGATCATCAAAGAATATTAGAATGGCACAAAAATATCAAATACTTAGAAAAGCAGTTAAATGTTGAATTTATTGAAAGTAATGTATACCGATGATATAAAACGTCTTCACTGGATACATTTTTATGATTGCTATTATTTCCATAGCACAAAGCAGAACAATAAACTACACTACTACACTAAAAATATTTTTAACCGACTTTAAAAAAGGAGGACGTTCTCAATTCGAATATAATTTCTTTTTGTATTCTCAGTATTGGTCCCATTTAAATTTGAACAAAATATACCACCTCTCAGAGTGGTAACTAGGGGATGAATCCGGTAACCGGTACCGGAAATTTCCGGTAACCGATTTCAATAAAACTTGGCAAATAGATGAATAACACGAACTTTTGAGGTCGGTTTTTTTAGTAATCTGAGATTGTTGCTTTGCATAGTGAAGCACACGTTCTACTTAAGAGAGTGTTGACTCACAATAAAGGTTGGTTATGATAGATATATCATAACAAATGGCTACAAGAGAACGCTCATTTCACACTTCCACAAGTTTGTTATTCCGTGGCCTGTGTTGAGTCGCGTCATCTGTTGTCGAAATCGTATTTTTCGCTGTTATTCCATATGGAAATAAAGCTTTTTTTGACGGGTTTAAGCCGGTTTGTAATCGACAAATGGGGCGACTCCCTTATGACGCAATAAAACTCGCCCTGTTTGATAACCCTGAAGTTTTATTGTCTGCCTATAGCCCTTGAGGGTACAACTTGGTAATGCGGTGTACAAATACACCAAGTTTTTGTGGAACAATATTGTGTTAAATTGCTTGAATATTTCACTTCTTCTTCTTGAGGTGCCGTCTCCTACCGGAGGTTGGCTATCATTAATGCTATCTGTATTTTAGACACAGCTGCCCGGAACAAGGATCTAGTGCTCAAGTTGAATCATGTCCGGAGATTCTTAAGCTACGAAGTACGCCTTCTACCAGGTGGTCGTTTTCCCTGTATCTTTTCTTGCATGTTTAGTCGGAGCAGGTTGTATTTCTCATTACACATTATATGACTAAAAGTACTGTAGTTTGCGTTTTTTTGCCAGTACTCAAGACCTCTAATTTCTCATTTATTATCTGCAATACTCTTTCATTGAACACTCTATCCGTCCACGATATTTTCCATTCATCATCATCATCAGCCTTTCGCAGTCCACTGCTGGCCATAGGCCTCTCTCAATGTTCTCAACTTGTCGCATCTATCGTTACTCCATCTGAGCAGAAGATGTCTTAGGGTCGTATTCTAGAATTCTACTCAATGCTCAAGTCAGGATTTGAGTATGGTTTAAAGCACTCGAAATCATACTCAAGTCCCTGCCATTAGGGTCCCTGCCAGTGCTTGTGTTTCCAGTGCAATCCTGACTTGAGCATTGAGTAGTGTTCTAGAATATGACCCTTAGACTACGTTTGCCGAGCCGTGGTTTCCACTCAAGAACTCGCTTCCCTCGTCGATTTTCGGTTCTTCGATAGATAAGGCCAGTCCCACTGCCACTTCTACTACCTATATCGACGAAGTCAAAGTCAAAGTCAAAGATGATTTATTCCATAGGTAAAATAAATTTACACTTGAAAACGTCACATTTAAGGTACTGCTCGTTCACTACGCTGACCTCCCTGAGAAGAACGAGCAAGAAACTCTAGGGATTGCTCTTTTCAAATAAACTTAAATGCTATGGAATACATTTTGAATCAAATTTGTGTGGATTCTGGAGCCATGTCGTCTTTCCATACATCTTTATCTAACACGTAGTCTTCAATTTTGTAATATGATTTTTCGATCAAAATATTTTTAATGTAGTTTTTAAACTTAGGAAATGATAAACTTAATATATGCTCCGGAATCTTATTGTAAAAACGTATACAGTTCCCCATAAAAGAGTTGTTTACCTTGGTTAAACGAAATCGTGGTACCATGAGTTTGGACTTAGCTCTAAGGTTAATATTATGGATATCTTCTTTCTTATTGAAATTATGTATATTTTTACGGGCATATAAAATATTTGAGTAAATGTACTGCGATGCCACAGTCATGATACCAGTCTCCTTAAACTTTTCTCTGAGAGATACCCGAGAGCCTAGACGGTACACAGAACGAATCGCTCGTTTTTGCAATACAAATATGGTTTGAATATCTGCCGCTTTACCCCACATGAGAATCCCGTAGGACATTATACTATGGAAGTAACTAAAGTAAACTAGTCTAGCAGTACTAACATCGGTAACCTCACGTATTCTGCGGACTGCGTATGCAGCGGAGCTTAATCTGCTGGCCAGGAACGATATATGTGGAAACCACTGAAGTTTACCATCTAAGGTCACTCCCAAGAAGACTGCTTTATTAACAAGGTCTAACTTTTCTCCGTTTATTTCTATGCTTGGACTAGTCGATTTTACGTTAGGTAATTCAAATTTAACACATTTTGTCTTCTTGGCATTAAGCAATAAATTATTAGCATTAAACCAATAAACTACTAATAGAATTGGAACGTTCACTCGGTGTTTACAAAATGACATCAAATAATAAACGTGTTTATTGATGTGTCTATGGTTGTTTGAACAAGAGTGCTTCAAATTCAGATTTGTTCAGCATTTCATTTCTATTTCATAATCATACTCCCATAATCGATATACCAATACAAAAATATAAATACTGAAGTAATGTATTTAACAACGA
>NW_020653854.1:4259457-4363066 GCF_003589595.1 Hyposmocoma kahamanoa | reverse complement strand
TATCCTTCAGAGAAACTACGAATATAGCATTTACATTAATGTAAAGTTTTTCTCCACATAATACGAGACCCTAAAAAATCTCGTTAGGAAATCGGAATTGTTGTTTTTCTTTGAATGGACGTCTTTGCTATTGTATTGATAAAATTGGTTATTAACTTTTTATGTAACTGGCATTTATTGGAATAACTGTGATCGTGTGATAGACAAGTTAATGGTGATGATTTGTTATTCAAAAGAGACCATTACGTTATTGTCCACATTTACAAGTTTCTCCTCACGTAATAAACGGCGTTTCCATGATGTAAAGAAAGATGGTTGCATTGCATTGAAGCATTTTATATTACAATCGAATTATCTTTAAATTAACTTACATACATTTTTTAACTGTCCAAGCCTCTACTTTATTAACCATCATTCATTAACTTGGCAGGAAATTAAATAACTTTTGTAATCGGAATCCATCGGGACCCCTCCAAGTATAAGAAATAAAAAAGCTATTTCATGTTTCTGTCGCAAAGGGACTGAATTTTATTAAAACAATTTTGTCAATATAATAACAATTGCGACTTTCAGCCCAAAAGTGGTGTAGCCAACATTTAATATTTTTCTACAATATTATTGCAAAAAATTTAATAATTAATTTTTTTGTTATACTTCTCATTCATTCAACACTATCGCCTTCCTATAATTACCATGGAAATCACTATGCGTATCTTAATTTTTATCACGTTTAATCAGCACTTTAGTTTTCAAATTAAAAACAATATTATTACGATATTAACATTATATGTACTTCTTTTGATCTGGGTCTTTTCAATACGATTTTTCTTTCATTTCTTTGACTCATAGTGAGGCTTGCAACTGCGGTTGTATTTTTATGCTTTACGTAATAAGT
Source organism: Hyposmocoma kahamanoa (assembly GCF_003589595.1). Taxonomy (NCBI): domain Eukaryota; kingdom Metazoa; phylum Arthropoda; class Insecta; order Lepidoptera; family Cosmopterigidae; genus Hyposmocoma; species Hyposmocoma kahamanoa. Next base: position 4,362,171 of record NW_020653854.1, on the reverse strand, counting down.
AATATGTTATGCGTTAGGTTCATTGACTTACAGTTATATGGACGTCGGGTCCGCGCTAAAAAGTGTCCGAACTTATAGGGTGTTAAAATCGTATACAGAGCGTCATTCACGCTTTAGTCTTCGTTTGTTCGACTGACAGCGAAGCAAGCAAAATTAGACAGTACTGCGATGACATTACAATTTAAATTCAACGTTTTAGCCTTTTCATATTCCTTTACATGTCACTACGTTTAAATAGGTTGACGTGGGACATTTTTTTCGTGGTTTTTGTATTAGACCCGTCGTCTATTTATTTGTAAGTCAATGGTTAGGTTAGTTACATTGTTCATCCTTATTATATTTCTATTTGTGAGGATCTAGTCGGCTCTCAGTTGTAACTATTATTATATAAGTTAGTTTTAAGCTGTTGACAGCGGCGGATTTGCCCTAGCGCCCAGTAGGCCCAGACCTAGGGCGACCAGATTTTAGAGGCGGTCAATCGGGATAAAAAATTCACTGACGATGACAAGAAATAACTCAAAGTACCTAAATATTCAAAAGGCCTCGCGCACATAGCGGGCCGCACTGCACCGCATCGTAAAACAATAATCTTCGTAAATGACTTTCGTACATTTTACGTATAAAATATAGATATGTTACATATCTATAATGTAATGTATAATGACTACATCACTACATATTATCACTACCGTCTGTCTGTCAGTCAGATCGCGATAAATTCAAAAACTACTGAACAGATTTTCATGCAGTTTCCACCAATAGACAAAGTGCAGCTATTATAGTTAACTAAATTTCTGAATTGATTCGATAAAAGTTGGCAATAAAGTATATGATTAGTGCTGAGAAAGGGACGACTGGTACTGACTACATGGCCTGGGGCCTAGGGTGGCCAAGACTGCAAATCCGCCACTGGCCTTGGTCTTCCTTTAAAATAAATAAATCACCATCGACTCGTCATTAGAGAGCAGAATACAATACATTGCAATGGCGGTTGAATGATTGCTCGATGGCTGACCACCGACAAGCCACTATTGTTAAACTTTATCAGAATACCAAACGTGGAATTTTGTAATTCCATTCTCACTCTGTCGACACAGAACTGAGGTGATTAGTTAATTTAAAATTAGCAGACTGGTGGTGTTCTCTATCTCCGACCGTGTTCGGCCAAGGCGATCACTTCGACTCCTAGTTGAGTTGGTAGTAATGCACTTGAAGATAACTAATGTATCAATCAAAGCCGCGACAGGACGACGCTGCTGTACCTGTCGCGGCTGCTTTACTCAAGTTTGAGGAGGAGTACATCAGACATAAAGCCAAATACGCGCTGAGGGTCGATCGGTTGGAGTTCCGCCACAACGTGAATTTCAATTCGTTTGTGGTGAGAGTACCGGCCGAACATCTGTCGACCTTCATGAAGAAATAATTTTGGCCGAAGAGTGGCTTATATCGGCGGTTCCGCGGCCGGTTACCTGAAACCAGATTGCGCCACACGTCGCCTACAAGTACAATTCGTGTAGATTAATTCGAAATAGTATTTTGTTATATTGTACGTATGTTAGTCCTTAAGGTGTATATTATATGGGTCATGTGGCCTGAACTAAATAAATAAAAATTATTTCGTCACGTTTCGCGTCGAGTTCAGCTTTACGCCTCTCGTCAATCTCGTGGACTCACCTTTTTGCAATCCCTCTCCTTTCAGTGTGCTGCCAAATCTTCCCATTGAGACAGCTTGATATTGCCACTTCTCATATGTCTCTTCTGAACATCTTTATACCTGAGGAGTTGACCGCCTGGCTTCCGCCTACCCTCCTCAAGTTCAGAGTAAAAGATGTTACCACTAGACACGCCTACCCATAACAGTAGTAACGCGACTCAAGGCTTTGAACCGTAAAAATCTGAGAGGTACTGCGCCTGTCACCTTGAGATATAAAGTTCACAAGTTATGTGCCTATAGATTCACCAGCACACTTATCGTTTAAAAGCGGAACGTAGAAGCTGCAGAAATAGGTGAAATGACTGTACTTCCCAGGACGAACTCTTTCCGTGTGTAGGTAAGTCCCTTGGAAGAAGATAATAATACTTATTATTTCATTCATACACATCTACAGTAAAATCAAAATCAGTAGGTATGTTACATAAAAAAACTTATTTCTGTGATTGTACGTGCTACTTATATGAAATGTTTAAAAGTACCGTATCCCAAACTAAACAAAGGCTTGTATTTTGGGATTTAGTGTTTTTCCACTCACGGGCTATCAGATTTAGCAGATGGTTTTTTAACAATCTCTGACACACTTCTTCTTTATAGTGCTATAGCTCCATCGATACAATCGATGATTCCGCTAATGTCAAGTTAAGGAAGACACGCGTTTTCTACTCAAAATTTTACCTGTGGATTCCGATAGAATTTGCTGAGAGGAGAGTCTAAATCAACAGACACCATATACCGACTATTAAAATAACAAATTGTTACTTTTAATAAATTTAAATAGGACATACACAAGGCGAAGGGTAGTACCACAGACGACTCGATACCTTTTCATCTCGTACACTCTGCACGGCACACTCGCATAGATTCTTTTGCTTCCTTGGTACATTTCTTTACTTTAAATGAAATTCTGCTTTACGTTATTTCGTCATGAATAAAACAGAATGTAAACAGACTGTCAAATTGTGCCTTAAGAGTAAAACTTACAATGAAACAGAGGACTTGCTAGTAGTTGTTTCATAATTATTTTTACTATGTAACCATTAATTTGTAACTACTAATTATTTTAGTGTTAAATATAGAAAAATCTCTTTTTAAGTTGTAATATAAAGGAATTTGCCAAAAAAGATGCCTAAAATACATTTACTTAGTTTAGGCATCGCAATTACACATTAGGTTCTAATATTAAAATGTATAGCTTTACTATAAAGAATGTGTAATTTAGATTCCCTTCTTAATGCTTATTTTAATACTACAATAGCTTTATTTAAATTTGTTTTACTTGTATTGTATGTAAAAAGCCTTAAACGTATGCGCAAAATGGAAGCATTTAATTTGAACTCACAAGATTTAGCTCTCAGCACTACATCGCATCGACACGTAAAAAATAAAAAATAAGAACTAAGGTTTGGAGGAATTTGATATTAACAGGATGAGGGATTTCAGGGGGAAGGATCACACAGAGGAGTGACGATACCGTTGCAGTCAAAAAACAGGTGCTCGAGGGTTTTGCCAGGCCACACTCGCACAAAGAGTGGTCTCGAGCACGAATCATAGTCAAGAACGCAGGAGTGCATATACATATATGTTAAGCGTAGACGAATAATCGCGAAAGTAATGTTTTTCTCTAATATACAAATAAATATTCATTTGAATATAATGGCTGATTGACATATCACCCGAACTCCCTGTGTCAAATCGAGTTGATTAGGTATGTAGTCAGTTTATTGAGCTGTTAAATGCCAACCAATCACAAAGTACAGATCACTATGATGACTTCACTTCGTTATACCGATTCAAATTGTTTTAGGTCTGTAATATTGTACCATAGTACAATAAAACAAGTAGTGTAACTTCATACACACGTAGCAGCGTTGCTTGTATGTGTGCACGCCGCGCCGCGTGCTGCCTACGGACACACACATTCACATAATCTCGTAGTGTACTCGCGTTGCATAGCGCGGGTTGTCTCACGCCTCATTTTTTATAGCATTGAAGCGTTCGCTCGGTGTTTATAAAACGACATCAAATAGTAAACGTGTTTATTTTGTGTTTATGGCTGTTTGAACAAGAGTGCCTTAAATTCAGAATCATTAATCATTCAGTATTTAATTTATATTTCATAATCATACTCCCATGATCGAGATATCAATCCGCGATGCTGGTTTTAAAAATATCAACATCTAAGCACTGCATTTGACAAAGGTTACTTCAATATATCATGAGAATACTATGATGAACACCTTTATATTTTTCAAATTATATTTACAATCTATAGGTACAACTAAATGATAATGTGGCAACCCTACGCTTCGAGTGAAGTGTAGCCATTGACGCGCCGAACAGGCTGCAGTTGCCCTGCTTATCTTATTATATATACTATTATTGTATTTGAAGAAGTTTTAAGGGTTTTCACGTCATCAGACTTGCGTAAGTGGGATAAACAAAACGACTTATCCGAAGAACAGAGTCCGATGTGATTATACAGCGAAAAGAGAATAAGTACGTTACGAGAATAATTTCATTATTCAAACTAAGCTTTAACTCAGCTGAGCAGGGCTGTTGAGTACACAGCCTAAGCTGTTATTCTGCCATACGACGTACCGGTTGAAAACACTTTACAATACACAAATGCAGCTGCCGCCGTGGCTGAACGGTTACCACTGCCATGCAGAAGTCCCGAGCTTCCCGGACTGGGAGAGATATATGTTTCTAAATTTATCTATCTCGTGAGTTTGTGTGTAATTTGTGGTTGTCTAAGTCCATGGCACCCGACAGGGTTTCCCTAGTGCGTGGCTATGAGTGTTATAAGGCGTTATTACAAGGCATAGATTAAAAGAGACTTCTGTCCCCAGATAGCTTGTCAAAAACCATTGTGAATATTTCGATGCCTTCCGCGTAATTTATTGTAAGCCACAAAATAGCAAAAAGTAAACAAAACAGAAAAGAATACACCTAGTGTTTAGTTTAGTTTTAAACTTACTTACACGTGAACAATTTACGTGTGAGATATCAATTTTCGTCCGAATGTCACTAACAATTGAGACACTGCACCTCTTAAAAGAGGCGACACTCGTGCGATATTAACTTTAAAAATAATGTACTTTTAAAAGTAATGTAATGTAACTCTGTTCTCAAATCATACTCATCTAGAAAAAAACAACCAACCAACGTCTGGAAATTTTCAGGATTCGATATAGACGTAATTTGGATAAGATTGTTTACTGTAAAAAACATGGCTGAGGACCGATACATTAAACAGATGCGCACATCATTAGAATTCCACGTAGTTACTGTATATTTAGAAAATTAATCATAGTTTCAAACATATACAACTTTTGTGTTTATTTACAATCCTATAAATAAGTAAAATACCCAATATAAATTAGACGTTGGTGTGTATTTCTGTAAGAGGTTTTAAGTTAATACATATTTTGTATATAATATACAATGCAACAATTTTGTGGGGAAAAGAGGATCCGATATCAAATGTTCTATCTTATTTATATATATACTTTTAACCGAGTTCAAAAAAGGTGGAGGTTATACTTTCGGATGTATGTATGTTTTCAAATATCTCCATCAATTGTGGACCGATTTTGTAAATTATTTTTTGTTTGAACGGGTGTACTCTCGTGGTGGTCCCATTATCGCCAAGTCAGAATTTGATGAGGGAATCCCATGAAAATCGAAGGAAATTCTCAAATTATGTAGGCATGTCCGTGTATTCACCTATTTCTTCATCAATTGTGCACCGATGTTGAAAATTATTTTTTTTGTTTGAAAGGGTATACTCTCGAAGTGGTTCCTGATGATGTTCCGGATTCGTTTCGACATGTACATGTTACTATCGCCATCTCTTTAGCGGATTATCGAAATATTGCGATTGGTCATCTGCCCCCTATGGCCGTCTAACCCGGTCTTACTCTAAATATCACAAAAACACGTGTATGAACACGAAATCTTTGTGTGATGTCGATATCATATTTATTACATGTAAAGGGTGTATGTCACTTTTGCGACTTTGCCCCGAGCAGTTGTCGGACCAAAATTCTATGTCTACTGCATCATTAGTTATATTTTATTTAACAAAATCTAATAAACAGCTACCGGTTGGTAGTTCGCGTCGTTTGCTCCAAGTTTGCCAATAATGTGTGGTCCTCTAACCACAGTATCGCAAATAGTAAAATGTATCAGTGACAACGGGCTTTTAAAATAAAAGAGAGACATTTCACCGAAAAGGCAGTTGAGACATTTTTGGAAATCGTATATTGTGTATACTATTTTTGATGCAGTTTTAATTGCCATCATGTAAATCTTACATAACTTGTGCTTTATATTTTCGTGCGGTTTCCTTGTTGCAAAATGTGCTTGCCATAAGTCAAAACCTGCTCTTCAGCAGGGCTTCATCATCATCATCAACCTTTTTATACGACCCACTGCTGGGCATGGGTTTCCTCTCAGGAAAAGATTTAGACCGTAGTCATATTTCCAATCAACTCACCGCCTCTGCTTGAGAGATGATGATAGGTCAAACTATTAGGCTACTGTATCAGCTGTGATGATGATGATGCTGTGTGTGCATGAAATCATTTATCAGACCATCAGCTATCTTGTCACCCTCTGTAGACAAGCGGAAAAGACGTCATCGTAAATATCATTTAGAAATTTGAATTCTTCTTCAGTATAATTGTTGTCACGCACAGGAGATTCTAAAAAAAACATATTTTGTAGTAACTAAAAAAATAAATGAAATCAGAATAAATCGTGTACCTATATTTATTTTTTCAAACAAACAAAGGTTTCAGGCTCTTTACAGGTCCCACGTTCACGGCTGACTGAGATGGTAAAGTCGTCAACCAGTTACGTCTAATATTAATGCAAACCACACTATTTTACACTCAGAATTAAACATTTAAAAAATCGTAGAATATTGTAACTGGTAAACTCGATAGATGTTTTCCATAGAAAACCATGGAAACTGGTACATTCGGTAGCTCTAAGACAAGAAATAAACACGTATACTATCGAAAGTGACAGTTACAACTTTGTCTAAATTATATACACCTAGAACACTATCGAATCTCCCCTTTTCGATAGTTTTTCTTGTCTAACCAGCCATCTGGTCTCTTGGATAAGAAAAAACAACACAAAGAACTAATTATTTTAAAAATATTTAGAAACTAGTTACATAAGTGATATTTTAGATCATTTATATTATGAAGGGATATAACCAAATTATAAATACTTACCGAGTTAATTATATTTTTTTTCGTTAGACGTGGTTTCACCGTGATGCTGTTGTTTATGTTTTATAACGAATTTAACCACACATCTACCTCGGCTATTCATTTTTAAACTCCGATTAAAAAAAACAAAGAGCAAAACAAAAAATATGTAACTAGAACAAGCTAAAAGTAAACAAAAGAGACATGCCCTCACTCTCTCACATCGCATCGCGGCGAATACTAACGATTCGGTCAATTACGAACTGTGCGCGCACACCGTCGCTTTAGAACAGTATCGATTGTACCTTATTCGATAATGTTTGTCGCTCATAGCGTGAAGTACCGATAGTATTCGATTTAAAACTTCCCTTAATATGATTTTTTTTTATCAAACTGTATATTTTTCTAATAGTGTAACATATACTCTTATAATTGATGCAATAAAAAACAATTAAATTTTGCAATTTCGATACTGTTTGTTGCGGCAGTCGATTTGTACTATATGAAATTTATATTTTTTCCATTTATATCGGGTATTTCATTCACATGTCTTTCACAGATCACTTTTACAGGTTCTATGGTCACGGGTGATCGAGAAGTCATCAACCAGTTATGTCTAATATTAATTATAGATGCAATATTTATTTTGTTGGAAATTCTGGTGTTTTTGTTTTTCCCATTGTAACATTCTTGTTTTTTGTGAAAATGGCGTCACTAAATCCACTCAAACTTCAAGTCGTTTGTAGAATCTACGATACGAGGTCAAGAGGTACAATACGAGGTCACCAGGTAAAACCTAACCCCTGACACAATTGAACGATACAGAAAGTACGAAATCAGCTATCACATAGGTCCGGGTAAGCTACTCCCACATAGAACTCTATTATGAGGCACCAATTAAGTACATTATATATACATTACAATCTAGCCAAATACAAGACTATTAAGTAATTTACATTTCACTTAATGTAATATATAAACAAATTAAATTAAAAGTTCACCCGCTGGCAGTTTTTTAATCATCTATTAAGGCGAAGACACTTTTATACTTCATGTAACCTTTTTGTTCAGTACGACTGGCACTATTTAATTTAATCATACACTAATACACAATTCAATTCAATTCAATTCAATTCTACACTACTTCAAATTTTTTGTTTTGGTTTTATTCGTTTTAATCGTTAAAATCTAAATAGTGACGCTGTTTATCTAATATGCTCAAAATTCGATCGACCGTTCGAGGAAAAATCTTCTCACTCCACATAGAATCGTCACAGCCTATTTTCGGCTGTATTTAGGTTACAGTCCGCCTCGCTCTTTGGCCCAATGTGATTAGGGGACTTTTCAACTGAATACTACTCTCATAGTAAGTACTCGTCTAATCGCTATGACAGCCGCTTCAAAATTCTACAATTTATCAGAGATTTCGAAAGAAGGATGCCGACATTCCGTATATTTTGTTACTCAGTGTTTTTGACGACGTGCATTAAAGAGGCCTATTAGCACTTGTTATTCATTGTCAAAACATAAAAAAAGCTAATTGAGTACAGTCTGCAGAAGCTCGGGTTATAAAGTTAATATAGGTTATGTTATAACAATGTCTTGTATTTCGCTTGAAATGTTTGTTCGTAGTATTAGTAGAAAACAACAAGTTTTCAGTTTATTTAGGAAATGAAACTATTTTTCCGGGTTTAAATCGCATATATTTGTTTTTTCAAACAAACCAAACCAAAACAAACAAAAAAAGGTTAGACATCAATCTACCCCACATTTTTTTTCCCAATCCCATCTGCTGTTTCTAGATTCACAATGTTTACTCTGCATTCGAGTACCTTGCGCTTATAATTGTGTTTTGCTTCTGGTTGCTGCAGTTTTACTTTTACTGTTCTCAGTTTTACTTGTGTACATAATTATTTAAAGATAAAGGGTATAAAATATGTAATATATAAATTGTTATCATTTTTTTTACCTCAATATATTTGTTGATTGGTACCTAATACATTACATTACATTATTCTTTTACATTTAGGTAAGTTTAACGGCGGCTTGGCCATTTGTGTTTTTGGGCTCTCCTGTAAAATTTTGTATAAAGCACTTACTAGATTTTGTTTGCTGATTTTCGAAGGGTTATGAATTTTCTTCGAAGTACCTGTTCCATCACAATGTTATCCTTCAATCTTACTGAAAGATGCGGCTACTAAACGTTCTCAAATCCATGTAACCTAGAAATTATGGCCACAAACGAACACGACTTCGACCCGTCGGCTATTTATATGCAAAACTTGCTATGAAGGGTATAGTAAAAAGAAAATGTTCAAAGAGAGAATATCAAAGACCCGTATGAACACGCACGAAAAAGTAACCTCTTAAGAGGAAACTTTATTAATCTACAGATGGTTTTACAGACTGAATGAAGCTTTGGGGCTGCTGACAACAGATGCTTCACTGCACTACATTATACACAACAGATACGAACATAAAAGTTGCAGTGCCGCTTAGAGTTAAAAGATCCCAGATATCTTTATTTATTTCTATTTCAAAAATACAAATCTTTCTATAATTTGATTATATAACAGTGTTAAAAACAAAGTTTGATCAATTATCTTCCAAACCGTGTGGTCGTGGCACCTCTGGCAGTAATTCGTGACAAATGTTTGACTTGGTGGGGAATCAAACGGAATAACAACATTCGACTCCTCAGAAGAACGGAGTCTGATGTGATTATCTAGCGAAAAGAGAATAAGTACGTTACGTGAATAATTTCGTTATTCAAACCAAGGACTATGTAAAGATGTTTTCACAGTTTGTATATCTTATTTCGTTTCGAAAATATAAAATCGAACAATGGTCGATCTGACATTGACAGCGAAGAAGAACGAACGAAATGTACTATATCCTGAGAACAAGTAGTCTTGCACATAGGTCTTTGTTCTACGGATGAGTCAATATTGATTCGAATTGAGTTGTAATTATAACTTTTAAAAGAAAATATTGATGACTGATGAAATAATTTGTGGAATTACATCTATTCGCCAAGTTTTATTGAAATCGGTTAACTCAGTAAAATCCAGTAAATCGCACTCATCCTCTATTTTTTTTTATAAAATATAAGTACACATTTGACCTCCATCTCACTTAATGGAAAGTGACGATGAGGTCGACGATGGAGCTTGCACACCTAAATAATGCCTGTTCACTCTCGCCTTGAAAAGGCCCAAGTTATAACGTTCAGGGAACAAGTCTGCAGGCAGGGAACTCCACTCCATAGCCATTCGCCATATAAACGTGGAAGCGTAACGCTTCGTGCGAATTTTTGGAATATCCACAACATAGGGATGGAACCCGAGCCTACTCCTAGTCCCCCGGTGATGGAAAGGGGAAGGCGGAATTAATTCGTGTAATTCCATCGCACACTCTCCGTGATATATCCTGTAAAATACCGACAAGCAGGCAACTTTACGGCTGTGTTCAAGGCTTTGCAGCTTCGCCTCCACTAATTCCGAGTCACCAATAAGCCTCTTGACACTTGTCAATTGAATCCAAAGTGGCCAGTTGATATGTAGCAGAGCCATCCCTAAGGTGACAGCAGTACTCCACGCACGACCGGACTTGTGCTTGGTACAGCTGAAGCAACTGTCCTGGCGTAAAATAACGCCTCACCCTGGAAAGGATGCCAAGCTGCCTTGCTGCATTTTTGGCCATGGATTCAATGTATCTGCCGAAGTTCAAATTGGACAACAGGTCCATTCCAAGTAGCTGGAGGCAGTCGGCTATCGGTATGGATATATCACGAAAAGTCAGAGACATCTCTAAGGGACTCCGTTTTGTGGAGATTAGACACGCCTGAGTTTTGGTAGCATTAAATTTGACAAGATTGGCGTCGCCCCAATCGGAGACTGCCTGGAGTGTCAAATCTAAACGGCTAATGAAGGATTCTCGACAAGACTGGATTTCCTCTCCACTGGCCTTTGCATTGGTCAAGTACCTACCTACAACTGTGCTGTCATCAGCATACGCAAAGGTACATGGAATTAACATATCATTGATATGCAGCAGAAAGAGAGTTGCAGACAGTACGGAACCCTGAGGAGCTATCGCCATATGTTCAGAAATGTAGCCTTCTAAGACCACTCGAATCGAACGTTCACTCAAAAAATCCGAGATCCAATTGCAAAGGTCAGTGGGAAGCCCATAAGAGGAAAGCTTACTTAAAAGGCTTGCGTGTCAGACCCTGTCAAAGGCTTTAGAAATGTCCAAAGACACTGCAAGTGTTTCGCCTTGCTTTTCTCAGCCTCGCTCCATATGTGACAGGCATACACAAGAGATCCCCAGTAGATCGCCCTCGTCAGTCGTTGTCTTTAAGGTACGACAGGAGACGGTTGTTGAGTACGTACGCGTTCCATAGTCTTGCAGAATATGGAAAGGACTGAGATAGGTCTATACTTGACAGGGTCAGCTCTGCTTCCCTTTTTCGGCATAGGTTGCAAGTTTGCAAGCTTCTATGACCTGGGAACTACAACAGTCTCAAGTGAGAGGCGGTACAGGCGTAGGCGTATGAGAACAGAAGACAACTCAGGCCCACAGTTACGTAGGACTATCGCTGGAATTCCATCTGGCCTGCTAGCTTTGTTCACGTCTAGTTCTAGTAGTACGTCAGAGTTCTAAGTACCTCTTTTTGGCGTATGCGAACTGGCGCCATAGTGCAGCCAGCCTAAGGTAAAGTAGGTGGTAGGTTCCCTGCGGCATCCAAACGTGAACTCTTTGCAAAGAGTGAGGCAAAAAGATTCGCCTTCTCTTCCGCAGTATGAGCCAGCGAGCCATCCGGCCTCATTTGTTACCCTTAGAGGTGGCACCTTCCTCTGTCGCACAGTTGAGAAATGGAACTTCATTCGAGGGCACGTATTCCCTCTGTCTGACGATATGGGGTCATTCATGGGACCTGTTTAGCTGTTTCAGGTATTCTCGATCTAAGATGTTTAAATTAAATATTGTTTTGATAAATGTATTTAAATGTATATTTACATGGAGTTTCTTTCTTTCATTCTTCCCAGGGGAATATGCCTTACGAATGAGCAGTAGAGTTTAATCAGTATGACGATTTCAAGTGTAATTTGCTTACCTATGAAATAAAGATTATTTTACTTTGATTTTGACTTCAAACGAGGCATGAAAATGCATTATGCAGGGTGGAGGTGGCTAGGGCAGTGATTGTATCAACACTGTACTAGGTTCCTTCACGTTTGGATTCCATTTTCCATTTTACATCAGGTGGAATGGAGTGATCTGCCTGTTATGTACAAAAAACAATAAAAAATTACTTCAAAAAATTACTTTAAAAAGAAAAAGAATAATCGAAATCGGTTCACAGATAAAATAAAAGTAAAATTTAATTATTGTTTATTACATTTTTTATTTCCTATTTTCTGGTTAAACTTCATTTGTTATTGTTTGTTTCTGCTTATGTATTAATTTAACTTCAAATCCATAATACATCAAAAGTGAAATAAGAATTGTGTAAAATATTCACATGCCAAGTCTTTTTGAAACGTACGATCATAATATGCTATAAGACCTGCGTTGTTAACTACATTTTTCAACGAATAAATATCTTGTATTCTTGTATTCTTATCCCTTAATAAAATAGTTTAAAAAACGTGACAAATATATATACTAGATTTTCCAAACAACCGCACCCATTCTCTGGTATTAAACCAAGAAATTCACTCACTCAATCATAGTACAAACTATGAGTATGAGACCATGGAAATTGTTTCTAGAACACCAGAAGCAATAGAAAAAAAAATACTTCCCAAATTGGTTCTATCGTTAATCGAACCCGGAACCTCCTCATTGTCCACTGATAACAGCTGTGACACCGAGACGACAAAATTTGTAAAATAAAAAAATGCATTATTCGAAATACCTTTATAACCTGTTTAAATACTGTTAGCGTGTAGGAACTTACCTGAAACAAAGAGAAAGAGAAATTAGAACATTATAGTTTTGTACTGAACTCGTGTTGTGTAAATTGAACTCAAGGGCATACTTTTCTGTGATATTAATATCATAGTACCATAATACATCATTAAAATATACTCAAGTAATATACGCAATACACTAACATAAACATATTAAATAAACAAAACCCAAATTACTTCTAGCGAGAGTTCAATCTACATTAGTCTTAATTTTATAACCATGACCTCTAAATTTCACAATGAAAAACTAATACATTAAGATTTTAATTGACAGTATCTAATTCTTATGTGGTCATGCTGCGGTATTGCATAGGTCATGCAAGTTCACCCATCACGTTTATTCGCCTTATTGTATAACGTAACATTATACTTGTGTAAGATTCATTCTGACAATTTTGTTGTCACCATTCCGATGTTGTAATTTTAGATGTTTCGGTATCTAATAATGGTAAAACTCTCACAAAAAATCCGGTTCGCAACCAGGCCATAGGATACAGTAAATCGACATTCTATATGAATTAACTCTGTAATACTGTATTCACTCACTTACTGACGAGAATAGCAGATGTTAAAACAATTACTTTTAATAATTGTATCTTTTTCATTGAAAAATAAATCAATCTCAAAAGTTTGCTTATTGGCTTTTTTCGATTTCCATGGGTTACTCTAATCAGATTCTGACTTTTTGGTGACAATGGGACTGTTACGGACTCCTTTGTATATTTTGTATTTTCTTTTCTGGTTATCATGGTGATGGTAATTTGTGATAGCCGAAACGAACCCGGAAAGCATTAGGGACCACCTCGAGAGTATACCTTTCAAAGAGAAAAAGAATATTCAAAATCGGTCCACAATTGAGGGAGAAATTGGTAAGTACATTAACATGCCTATAATACTTGAGGCTTTTCATCGATTTCCATGGAATCCTTTCATCAGATTCTGACTTGGTAACAATGGGACCACCACAAGAATACACCCTTTCAAGCAAAAAGACAAACAGACAAATAATTTTCAAAATCGGTTCACAATTGACGGTGAAATCGGAAAACGTGCATGCAGCCGAACGTATAACCTCCTCCTTTTTTTTTAAAGTGTGTTATAAAAAGAACCACTGGCACATTTTTTTTTTCATTTATTAACAGCCATTGGTAAAGTATAATAAGCCAATGTTCCAATGCCAATTGAAGACGATGTTTTCCTTCACAGCTCTTGGTAAATTTCAAATTAAATTTCACACATAAATTTTTAGAGGTGCGAGCCCCGATTCGAACCCACAGCTTTTTGAGAGGCGGTATGTCAAACCATTAGGCTACCAGTCGCATTTTTAAGTTTTCTGGGCCCCAGGTGGTTATTTTCAACATGAACAATATTAACAAGCAATGTTAAATGCCGAGGCATAAATATATCCCAAGTAAACAAAATTCAGTTATGCTATACGCTTATCTACAGAGACTTCTTTGTATGTATAAGGAAGAACACAAGACAAACTTTCTAGATATAATGATGCCTTACTTTCGTTTTGTCTTGTCTTACGTAAAAGAGAAAAGTCACCCGAATATACAAATGTGAAACCTGGGTTTCCAAAATCCAGTGAAAGTACCAGTTCGTCCTAGATTCTTTTCAACATAGAATATTTAAGGTCAAATAACTGTTCTATAGGAGCATGAGTAATATAACAAGCTGTGATTTTGATAATATTATTTGCTTATGTAACTAAAGTTATGACATAGCGAAATAAATTGGTTTTTTATTAAGAACAAAAGGACAGCTAATGTTTGTTATATATTAACTTTCATTTATGCACATGATGTTGTTTACGGCTTTGAGGTTTCCTAATTTTTGTTCTCGTCGTGCTTAAAAAATGGTACCCCGCTTCTTAAGCAGAGGCCGTAGGTTCGAATCCTGGCTTGCACCTCTGAGTGTCTTTTTTTATCAAACCAAGTGACAGAACAAACAAGTCGTGCACCTCGTGTTAAGCGACAGCACCTGTCATGAGCAGTTGCAGTGCCACTCTGAGCTTTAAATCGCAAAAATTTGAGGGACACTGCCACTGCGCCTGTCACCCTGAGACATAAATTGACAAGTCCCATGTGCCTGTAATTTCACCAGCACCCTTAACCTTCAAAACGGAAACACATTACGGCTTGGCGGCAGAAACAGGTAAGTGAGGGTTTCGGAATTTAAGTGCGAAATTTTATTTAAAATATACCATGAGCTTTTCGGTGAAGAAAAACATTGTGATGACACGTGCACGTTGAAGAAGGTTCACAACCCAACGGATAACATGCGAAGTTACCAACCCGTATTGGTTGAGCGTGGCGGACTAAAGGCGCGTTCAAATTAACTGCTGTTAGCGCTGCAGCAATCGCGCTGCAGTCACGCTCGATTGCAGCCACGGTTAGTAAGGTCTACATGCTAATTTTTCAAATTAATTACGATGCATGAAAATCGAATTGAAGAATTTATAGAGAATGCAAAACAACACCCTGCAGTATGGGATAGCAGTTCCACCAGTTATTCCAATCGGCTGGATAAAAAAAAGGATTGGGAAAATTTGTGTCTAAAATTCATTGAAAATTATGAAACTAAACCTACAACTGAAAAAAGCATAACAGGTGAGTCATTTTACATACCTATTATCTGTGCCCTAAGAACTAGGTAAAAGTTATGTTTCTTCGTCAGAATCCATCGCGTAACTGAGTCGAAAGATAAAACATCACTAAAAATTTGGTGCGCGCGGCTGCAGCGCTTCTAATTTGAACGCGCCCTATAGGTTGCTGTTGCTAGGTATGTGTTGTGTCGGTATATGTACATGGTTCATACGCGTCATAAAAACTAATATTTAAAATATATTAAAATTATTCTATTACACCATTTTTGTTTCTGAGTTATCAATATAATTCCAATTTTTTTAGAGTTCAAACCCAGACAATATTATTCCTATGATCAAATAAGTTTTCTGTGTATTATAATAATGAAAATATCGCAAATTTATCTATTTGTATCTAGAAAAATATATTTTTCATACTTATAGATGAGGGCTTGAAGTATGTAATTATATTTAACACATTTTTATATGCCTACATTAGTCGTTTACGGCTTTAGGATAAAACATTTTTATTTTCATATGAAAGCTTTGCCTTCGTAGGTAAGCTAACAAAAATTTTACTTCAGTTCGGGTATCTTTTTATTTAAAGACAAAAAGGTAAAAATATATTTCAAATCTATAGTCTTAGAATAATAGCGCATAGAAACCTAGTCCCCACACGTTAAGTGAGGCAAATTGAAGCGCGCCCAATGGGCCTACACGAGCGGGCGGGCCTTCAGTGCTCAAGGTCAACTTGCACTGCGAACAGATCAAGAATTTTAGCTAAAAATGACGAAATGTGCTGTAAATGAGTATAAAAATACGTCAGACAAACATAAAATAGATACTAACATCACATTCCACAAGGAAGTAACGCGTTTCAACTTGTATTTTTATATAAATACATATTTACTAAAACCGAAAATTAACCTCCTACTAAAACTAGCCTACATGAATTTGATTTTTGCCTCACTTGTGACAGTTCGTTTGATATGAAACTATCATTCTATGCGTTATTATTCTAAGTCTATAGTATATTCAAATCAAAGCAAAGAAACTAGTAATGTTTAGATTTGCGAGATTATGTAAATACCACTATGTAGCTAAGTAAATAAGCAGTTATGTAAATATTAATGTAACAGCCACGAAATCAACGTTTGCGGGATATAGCTATTCTTTTCTACACACTTGCTGCTCAATTAAACAGAAACCAGATACGGAAACTTTGAAAATTTGTTGCATATAGTACATTATTGCAGAGGCCGGTAAATAAGGGATTGCTGGACGAGCGTGACAAGGCCGAGCACCAATGAGGCCTTGTATTAATACGAGCCCAGCAATCCCTATTCCCGCCGAGGCTTATATAGTGGTTTTCTCAAACAATGCGAGAAGGATATGTCTAATAAAAAAGTTAAAAAAAATGTTAATAAAAATGAAAAGTAATGTTTCACATAGTTTTTCCAGGCATGTTTAATAGTACTCTGCTGAACTTCTGGTGATGCGGTTTATTTTGTATCCAAAGACAGAAATAATACCAAAGCACTTTTGTTCAAAAATAATAATAATAAGTGGTACAGGTAGGTACTTTTAAGTCTCGCAATTACGAACACTTGTCAGTTGGCTGTATGAGTTTTTCTTTTACCCTTTTACGTAGTTCATTATTAGTAGGTAGATTTAAAAGTTTAGAGAAGTGGACAGTAATGAATTTTCATACTTAAATACTTTGCAGGCATTGGCCTACCGGGAAGTAATCGCTTGATCTGTAAATGACAAACTTTCCGTGTTCGTTTTTTGAAAGTAATGCAAACATTTCCGAGCATGTTTGAGATAATAATCTCAGTACAGAGTACTAAAAGAACCGACCTCAAAAGTACGTGGAATTACGTCTATTTGCTAAGTTTTATTGAAATATCCCCTAGTTCGCCATTATACAGGACTTGACACTGGAGATAATAAAAATCGGTTGTCACTACTCAAAGTATATTGAGAGATAAACGCCTTGAATTGGAGAAATAGCAAAATCAACCATTAAAGTACTTGCTCCTAAATTAAAGTTAGGCGCTATTTATAATAAAAATGAATCTTCATGTGTGAACAGCCACCCTTCGAGGTGGATGATTTTCTTCAAAATGAAATGGGACCACTATGGAAGTACCCCCTTTCCAACAAAAAAGAATCATGCAAATCGGTTCACAAATACCGGAGTTATCGCGTAACATTCATACAAAAAAAAGAACATACAGTCGAATTGAGAACCTCCTCCTTTTTTGAAGTCGGTTAAAATGAATATTTTTCATCACACTTGCTCGTAAACAGTGTCATAACATATAGGCGAAGTCGACCGTAAAGTCCTAAATTGTGTCTACGGGCTTTTTCATTACATTATCACCCTATGATTTTTTTACGTCAAGATTAAGCAGAAAACTTTTTATGCACGAAAAATCTGAACGCATATTTCGCATGAACATGAAGTTTAAAAAAAAACTACATTTGCAATTTAATTTTGTTAATTCAGATTCTGCAGTATTTATAAAATTTGGAAATTATTTATTTTATTGTGACTGCATGCGTTTGTGTCTTTATAACAGTTTACTTCAAATTGTATTATATAATGAAAGAATAGCTGACAATCTGTTTAAAAAAAAAAACAAAAAACCCGCTATTTGCTAATCCTTGAATGTTGTGTGGCGAAGCGATATTTATTCATTTATGAAATAAATTATCGTTGTATCTATTTCCTCGCAAATGTGATGAAAAACGTCGTATGATTTATTATTTATTTATTGTTTTACTCACAAGTAAAAAGTTTACAAAAAAGAAACATAAAAAAAACAGCTAATAAAAACTACACAAACCTCGAGTCATTACAGCCTCAGTCTTTGGGCTTCTAACAAACTCTCGTTAGTAAATTTTAGCGTACTATCTGCCTTACATTAACGCACTATTTGATATGCAAAATACATTCTAGAAAACAAACCATCTAAAATATTAAACAACTCGTTCATAAATACAAAAAGAAAAACAATAGACAAATAGGAAAATGTAATAATAATAGAAACATAAACTTAAAACAAATAAGCAAAAAAAAAAGCATTACATAGATCTCGCTGATATTCTGCCATGGCCAGTCATAGAAGTAGATTTACACACCACAATTAGAAAAAAAAAACTATTAACATGAATTATATTAAATTTGACACATACAACATTTACACATGAAAATAATCAAATTTAATAATAACAATAATAGTAAATTTAAATTGCACAGTACCAAATATACACAAATACACAGCACAGATACACAAACAGCTATTGAGCAAAGACTACGTCCCGAGATTGCTTTTCAAACATATAATAATAAAAGGTCTTGAGTACTGTCAAAAAACGCAAGCTACAGTACGTTGGTCATATAATGCGTAACGATGAACACGGCCTGCTCCAACTAATTATCCAAGGAAAAAGCCAGGGAAAACGACCACCTGGAAGAAGGCGTACTTAGTGGCTTAAGAATATCTGGATATGGTTCAACCTGAAAAGGGTTTACCGCTGCTGCTGGTGTTCTGTGGGTTTGTAATGTAGCCAGGAGAGTAATAGCCTCCGTAGCCTCCATACATCTTGCTTAGTAAGTTTAAAGTTCAAAATTCAAAAGGATAAAGAAATAGCGGTAATAAATCCAGTTTTATAAATATTATTCCCGTTTTATTAATTTTTGTGATCTTTAAAATGTTTATCGCACAAGAGATGTTTGGTAACTAGTAAACGGTTAAAAAAATTAACGAGAAGACGTGCTCGCTGCCGCGATCGGGCAGGGTGGGACGATGGAACGAAACGAAAAAAAAAAGGAATTATCGAAATTTAAAAACTAGTGGCCAGGAACAGGAGAAAAGGCGATAAAAAGTTGGGATGATGATGTAAGGAGGTCACATAGTCACAAACCTCAGCACAAGATCCTTGTTCCATACAGCTGTGTCTAAAATACAGATAGTCGACTATCAGTAGGAGACGGCACCTCTAGAAGAAGCTTGGTAGTAGTAGAGCCTTCTGAAAGAGTTCGTTCAGGGAAGCTCTACCACCTTTTCAGCCGCCAAGCAGTAATGGGAGCATTACGCGTTCCGTTCGAAAGGTAAGGTACTGGTGAAATTACAGGCACAAGGGACTTGTCAACGTATGTCTCAGGTTGACAGGCGTAGTGACAGTGCCCCTAAGAACTTTGCAATCAAAAACTTTTGCACTGCAACTGTTATGGATGGGCGTGTCCCTTACCATATAACATCACAACTCGTTCGTACTGACGCTTAATATTGTTAAAAACACCAAAATGGAAATGCTAGTACATTTTTATTAGGTCAACATGAAAGTGTCATGCAGGTGTTGCTAAACAAATATTTGGCGACCTCTGCATCGACGCATTTAATACGTACGTAGACTAAATCGCTGTCGAAATAGTTTTAAAACTTGTTTATTAAAAGAAACCTTAATTAAAGTTTTAAAAACTATCTCGATTAACTTAAAGGCAGAACATCCGTGTTTAATAGCTTCGTAATGAATTTAGCAATAACATTTATGGCTTAATGTTTGTTTACCTCACTATGTCTTTTTAATTACATATTACTAAACCTTACCTTCGTACAATCTTCCCGCACATGAGACGAAGTCTACAAACTTAACCACGCTTTTATAATAAACCTTAATGCTTTCGTTTAAGGTTGGTAATTATAAAATTTAGATGTATTGGTAAAATGGTGTTGTCTATTGTGACACGGTAAATAATCAACAGTGAATTAATGTCAGTGTTGGAGATAACGGTGTTCCATTGAGGATGATGACACAGTTCTAGGTTACAAGTATGTTATATAATTATTTAAAAATAATATGTTCTTATAGTCAGTATTCAAGTATTTAAATTATAATTTACCGAATGGCCGAAAATTCCAAAGTTCTTAAGTCTTACATTCCAAATACTTGTTGTTCTAAATACTTAACTCACTCCACTTAGTAGCAGCATAACGGGCAGTCTGAATAACTGAATGATCTACCCGAGAGGGAGAATAAAATATCGCTTTACTGAATTAAACATAAGACCACAGAAAACAAAAAATCAACAAATCATATCAAACATACGAATGAAGGAGTAAAAAGCTCAAAATGTATAATCACATTATGACCTCCGTGGTCGAGTGGCTTGAACACCGATTTTCATGGTGTCGATATCTTTTAAGTCCCGGGTTCAATCCCGGCCGGCTCAGTATACAAAACTAACTTATATTGTCTGAGTGTAGGTTTTTGTGGTTCCATAACACAAGTGCATTAGTTACTTTGGCCGCAGAGCAACGTATCATGTGATGTTGTCTAATATTTATTATTTAATTTTCATATTCATTCATTACAATTCACATGTATAGTACAAATAATCAATTGACATACATATTGCATCATTATTTCTATAATACAATTATACAATTATATCTTATTATAATTTGTATTAGATAGCAATTTGTAATTAGTACAGATAAATAATTATTAAATTAATCAAACACCTTTATCATTAAAAAATTCAGACAAATTATAATAATTTTTTAATGTGAAAAAAAATTTAATTGTTTTTCGAATACCATATTTTTATCCAAGTCTTTAACATTATTAGGGATGGTGATATGATAGGATGATTATATATTTTTATTAACATTTTAATTTAAATTTTATAAGAGACAGGTTTTAAAAATTCCACATGCTTGTATTCCGGAATGATATGGAAAGTATTTGTATATTTTTCTTACGTTCATTTTTCCTCATCCGTCTTTAGTTGGTTTCTTTTCTGTCTAATTTTTTCGAAAGAGATTTTTATACTGCGGCTTCTCTGGCAGTGTAATGCGTCTGGCATGTTTGCCGGGAAAAGAGTTGATGGTTATTTTTCGCCTTAATACGTAAAAGACATTGGTCTTTTCTTACGAGAGTTAGGGAATCAGCCAATATTGTGAGGATATATTTGTTACGCAACTTGTACCTTAAATTCGATTAAAATTTAATTTAATGCAATTCTTATTTGTTATTTAATTAATCATAATTTTCTGTTAATAAAATTAAATTTTAACAAACATTCATTGACTTACAATTATATGGACGTCGGGTCCGCGCTAAAAAGTGTCCGCACTTGTAAGGCGCTAAAATCGTATACAGAGCGCGACACTCCGCTTTAGTCTTCATTTGTTCTACGGACAGCGCGATACTGCGATGACATAACAATTTAAATTTCGAATAGGTTGACTTGGGACATTTTTTTCCTGGTTTTTGTATTAGACCCGTCGTCCATTTATTTGTAAGTCAATGCAAACATTCTCGGAAATGTTTCCATTACTTTCAAAATACGAACTCGGAAAGTTTGTCATTTATGGACCGTGCGACTTCTTCCTGGTTTAGGCTTGCAAAGTAATTATGAAAATGCATTACTATCCGCTTCTTTAAACTTTTAAATCTACCTACTAATAATGAATTATGTAAACAGGCAAAAGAAAAACTCATACAGCCAACTCTGCCCAACGTATGTAATTACGAGAAGTGAAAATGCCTACCTGTACGGCTTACTTTTTTTAAAAAGAATAAGGTGGTAAAATAAACTAACAGTACTTTAGTATTCTTTTCTGTTTTTTTCGTCTGTTTTGTATTTACGTCGCGAAAATGAGTTCTTATAATAATATAATTTTTTTTTTTAAATATCTTTGTCTCTTTACTTTTTATTATTTCCTCAGATTGTTTGAAAGAATCACTATACATTGACTCGTATTAATGTATTAAGGGAGGCATTATAGAGCCTCCCTGGCGCTCGGCCTTATAACTCATGCTCGTCCAACAATACCTTACTTCCCTTCCTCTGCAATAATGTAGTAATAAATGTTATATAATGTAAAGTTAAATTATTAATTTATATGTGGGTTTTGACTTTGTACCAGCGCGGCAGTCAAGTTATATGACTGTACGCGCTGCACATAAGCGGGTTGATACAGGGTTCCTTCTTTGTCGTTCGACGCTTTTAAGAAAAGGCGGTATGGAAAGAAATGTAATGAGAGGGTCATATCGGTGGGTAAAAGGAGTGCTGAATAACTAAACTGTACTACGACTGATCCTCAAGTCCTCAACTTTTAGCAGACGTCCTAATTAAGGGTCTCCGATAAATGCGATGGGACGCGTGGCGGTTCCGTTGGCGCGGTGGCGACCAGAGGAGACCACCAGTTACGATGACGATCATTTGATTAAGCACCGAACAGTGTTTAAGTACAGTACAATATCACGGTAAAGCTCTAGCGATATTTCATACACGGTGAAATAGGACAACGCAGAATGGCGGTGAATTCACAGAGCTGGTGCCTTAATGGGTGGTTCAAGGCAGATGCACGTCGCCAAGGACGGTTAGTTGTAGACTGTCCCAACTACGAACAGTAATTCAGTTGTAGCAGGGTATAAAGGATGGCAATGTAAATGTTAAAGGAAATGAGGGTAGGTGAACTTAAACTAGGCACCGTCTACCTTGGTACCGGCGCGAACATATTATATAAATACAGAGTGCTAAAAGACTTCAAAAGTCATTCATACCTAGTTTGCCACCCTTAAATGTGGAATATTCTCTTCAAATTTAAATGGGACCACTACCGAGGTACACCCTTTCCAACAAAAAATAATCATCACAATCGGTTCACAAGTTCCGGAGTTATCGCGTAACATACATACGAAAAAAGACACATTCGAATTAAGAACCTCCTCTTTTTTTGAAGTCAATTAACAAACATATTGTTTTATTAATGTCATTCTGGTTTCGTTCATTACTTCTGACACCAATCGGTGACAACCAACACTTAATTATTGGAATCCCCATTAAACATTTTCTATTGTATTTTTAATGTATTTGTAGAATGGCCAAAATAACTTTGGGTTTTTTAAATAGTCTTTTAAGGGAGTCAGTTTGTATAACGATTAGTGTTGCCCAAAATCGATTTTGGTCTTGCACGATCATTTTCGCAAGACTAAGACAGACCTTGCAAGATTCGGACGAGAACAATAATTCATTAGAATGTGCGAGATTTTTCCATCTTGCAATTATTTTAAAATCAGCAATCAGTTTTTGAGTTTTTCGCTACCGTTTAGTTTACCGGTATTTGGTATCAATCGACGTTGATAGAAGGTCTCTAGTATCGGTATCAAAACCACAGTTTCTTCTAAGAACAAAGTTGATTGGTTGTTGTAACACGTGAAGCTACTGTATCGACGATTGTATTTTAAAGTAGCACTTTGAATTCGAGTCTTACAATGGCCGTGAGTGGATAATGTAGGCGGAAGATCGGAATCACGCTAATTGACAAAACCTACATTACACTCAGTAGTTTAAAACCGACAAGCAATGATGATGAATAACGCGTACATATCATAACATCAAATATCACAGGCAAATGCTGCCTGATATATATCTTTCGATTACTTCCCTCGCTTTTGACATGATCTTTTTAAGGTCATCATTGACTTACATATAAATGGACGACGGGTCTAATACAAAAACCACGAAAAAAATGTCCCAAGTCAACCTATTTAAACGCAGTGACATGTAAAGGAATATGAAAAAGCTAAAACGTTGAATTTAAATTGTAATGTCATCGCAGTACTGTCTAATTTTGCTTGCTTCGCTGTCAGTCGAACAAACGAAAACTAAAGCGTGAATGACGCTCTGTATACGATTTTAACGCCCTATAAGTTCGGACACTTTTTAGCGCGGACCCGACGTCCATATAATTGTAAGTCATCCGCAATAATGTGCAAGACCACCTCTTGGTCTTACTTACTGTCTCGTGCTAAGAAAATAACCTGTATTATGAATTTTAACAGTAATGCCACATTACTTTTTTCCACCGCCAATCAGTAATGTGAGCGTTACTGCGTTCCGGTTTTGAAAGATGTTGGTGAAATTACAGGCACATGGGACTTGTTGACGTACGTCACAGGGTGACGGGAGCAGTGGCAGTCCCTAGATTTTTATGATTTCAGGGTGGTACTGCAATTGTTATGAACAGGCGTGTCGCTTACCACCAGATAACTTGCTCGTCCTGTCACTTGGTATCATACAAAAAAAAACCCAGAACAAACAGACCAGAACCAATTTAGAAAAAATCATTTCCCAAATTGATCCTACGGGGAACACGGGACCTCCTCATATTGTGTAAGCTGCAGAGCCACCAAATTCGTCAGTCTGATTGATATATGTACGCCAAGTTCGACCTTTCCCCGAAGTTGCTATACATTCACTCTAATAACTTTCGAAATCAAATACATACTGTTTATTTGACTTATATTTTATGGGCCAATCGAGTTTTCACAGACTGTATAGTTTAAATTCAAGAGTATTGCTTCTGAACTACTGCGTAGTGTAACCCCTGTAGAAGTTTTAAATCCAGAACTGGTCAAATGGAAAAAAAAGTCAAATAACACGTTTAATTTTCGACAATATAAATGTCAATTAAATGTTAATGTAATGTGTTAACACTATTTTTGACTGTAAAGTTTTAATGCTAACTGGAACTCAATGTCAATTAATAAAGAGTATCCATATATCACAACTACGTGACGGTGATGGCGAAATTACAAACAAATAGGACTTGCTTAGTTATGTCTCAGAGTGACGAGCAGTAGCAGTGCGCCTCAAATTTTTGCAATTTAAAGCTTTGAGTGGCACTGCAATTGCTATGGACAGGCGTGTCGCTTACCACCAGGCGCACGACTTGTTCGTCCAGTCACTTGGAATCACAAAAAAAACAAAAATTATGTACTTCCAACATCATGAAACCAAAATGAACCTTTTCAAAGCGAGAACGAGGAGCATATTCTTGGAAAGCGAGTATCATCATCGACTACATAGATACTTGCCATAAGATTCGATTGTAAAATTTGATTGTAATTTAATTTATTTAGTGTCTGATTGAGTTTTTTTAATTTTTTTATTGTGGTGCATTGACTTGGTGTTCTATTTTATGACAGGCCACGGTAGATTATCAGCGAGGGGTACGTAATTATCATTTTATCATTTAACTGCCTCTGTGGCCGAACGGTTACCATGCCGGACTGCCACGCAGAGGTCCCAAGTTCGATTCCCGGGCCGGGAGAAATATTTGTATGACCTACATTTGTTTCTCTCGTGAGTTTGGGTGTAAATTGTGCTTGTCTATATGTGTGTGTCCATGGCACCCGCGACCCAGGGTTTCCCTAGTGCGGGGCTATGTTGAGTGTGTGTTATTATTAAAAATCCAAAGTATTATTAAAAAAAAATAGTCCTCTGTCATGGACTTTCGTGACATGCTGTTCTTTGCTTATTTGTTTTAAGTTTTTTTCATTATTATTATTTTCCTCTTTTTTCTATTATGATGTTTTTTATATTTATAAAGGAATTATTGAATATTTTATAATTTTTTTCTAATATATTTTGTATGCACATGTCAAATGAAGACGTTTTTATTTATTAAAAAAAATTGATATCAGAAATCTAATGATAGAAGAAACACTACAATCTTCATATTAGGGTTTAAAATTAGACGAATAGAATATAACAGAATCATTATTTTAATTTGTAGTAGCAGTAGAGCTTCTTGTGATAGAGTTCATCCAGTGAAGTACTGCCTACTTACCTATTTCTCTCACCAAGCAGTGTAGATAATGTGCGTAATATTACGTTACGGTTTTGCTGGAGAAATTACGTGTCAAGAGTGTGTCTGTTATATACATAAAAATATATAAAAGAGACGTCATGTGACTAATGTACAAGCGCAACTATGACCTTCGCGCTTTAATGAACAATCAAACCATCTCCAGTCACGATCAATATTAAGATCTTACATACATCAAGTAATTGCCTTTATTTATACTGTTTCTTTGTCATGGCTTTTTCTTTTTTTTTCATATTGTTCATCAATCTTTTTATTACTCTAATCATTGACTTACAAATAAATGGACGACGGGTCTAATACAAAAACCACGAAAAAAATGTCCCAAGTCAACTTATTTAAACGTAGTGACATGTAAAGGAATATGAAAAAGCTAAAACGTTGAATTTAAATTGTAATGTCATCGCAGTACTGTCTAATTTTGCTTACTTCGCTGTCAGTCGAACAAACGAAGACTAAAGCGTGAATGACGCTCTGTATACGATTTTAACGCCCTATAAGTTCGGACGGAGTCCATATAATTGTAAGTCAATGACTCTAATAGATTGTTTTTCTTTGTCTAATTGTTGCTTGTGTCTAATTTTATTTACTTAGTGCCTAATTGTCTACTATTATTAGACGTGTATGTGTGGTATTAAGCTATTTAAATTACTTATTTATTATTCAAATTGATTACTTGCTTCTTTAAGCAGCTTCTTTAATTTTAAGAAAATACTGTACGATACAATTAATTATATTATTATTATTATTAAATTACAGGCACATGGGACTTATCAATTTTATGTCTCAACATGACGGGCGCAGTGGTAATGGCTCTCATATCTTTGTGATTTATAGCTCTGCGTGATATTGTTACGGGAAGGCGAGTCGTTTACTACCACTTGATATTATAAAAAAGATAGCACGTCTGAAGAATACATGACAGTATCTCACATTTATGGGTGCTCTAAAATGTTTTGCTTCCCAAAACTAATGTGAAATTCTTCAATATAACGGACGCGCCCCTCTTTCATCGCAGACGGTACACTGTGTTGTAGTATAATGAATTGTGAATAGTAGAGCTTCTCGTTACGTCTCTCAGTCATTTTAACCATAATATCGAGTTTCTTAGGTTTTCGCTATTGTTATAGATAGGAAATGAATGTTTTTTAGGACCTAAAACACGTACCTACATTTGCTTTCCATACAAGCTAACATTTTTGGTTCTTTACAGGTTCCGTGTTCACGATGGTAAAGTCACCAACAAGTTATGTCAAATATTGACATTTTACAGTCGAGGAACAATCTGTACATATATATAAAACAAATAAAATATATTACAATTATAATCGTTAATCCGTTATACGTCTCACTGCTGAACAGGACCTTTCTATTGACAAGAGAATAGTTATGTGCTTGATTATTGTTAAGACGCTCCTGTAATGCATAAATTAAAACTCTTATGATTAATTTATTATTAATTTAGTTACAGTAGAGCTAATTGTGAAATAATTGGTCCAGGGAAGTACTACCTATTTTTACAGCCAAGTTTCGACGCGTTTCGGTTGTGAACGGTAAGGGTGCTGGTGAAATTACAGGCACATGGGACTTTTCAACATAAGTCCCAAGGCGACGGGCGCAGTGGCAGTGCCTCTCATATCTTTGAGATTTAAAACTCTAAGTGGCACTGCAACTGTTTTGGACTGGCGTGTCGCTTACCATCAGGCGCACGACTTGTACGTCCCATCACTTAGTGTAATAAGAAAAAAACTAATACGGTCAATTTCGCTTGGGACACTGGCTTTATTTCAGAATATATTTTTTTACAAAAGAAATTAAAATCGTTTGAAAAATGTATACCGTATACTATAAGTGGTCCACGTTTTTTCTTTCGTGAAAATTTTTAGGCATCGTGTTTTCACGTCATATGGAGCCTCAATTTTACTATATATTTTTTCCAAAATAATTGATGAACACTTTCACTGTTTTGCGGAATCAACCAAAGCCATTTAAGGTTGTGTCGACTTTTAAAAGTACACTCACACTCTCACACATTTCTACTACAAAACATTTAACACAATAATCACATATGTACGCAATAAATTAAATTACGCGACATAGATTTCGCATAAAACATAGAACATAATATATCAAAACTTTATAACACATTGCTTAACTGTTAACTCGCATAACCATGCGCGAATACATAATATTATAACAATGTGGGTGTGGATTTAACAAGCTACATTTCATTTTGAAAATATTTAAAGAAATATATCTAATCTAACCTTTTAGGCCAGACTAACGTTTTAGGCTCTTCAGAGGATTCATGGTTACTATTGCATTGTGTCTCACTGAGTGAGTCAGCTGGGACTGGGGCCTTACTATGAACTCTTAATACAGTTCAGTATAGGTTCTTAACGACAATAAGCGGGATAGTGATATACACTTCATGTAGCGCTGTCTCACAACGATTCATTTTAAGTCTTTAACTGAATCGTAATAAGAGTTCATGGTAAGGCCCCTGTAAAAAGTCCAAAACGTTGGTTTGTTTGAAAAAAAAGCAAATATACTCGATGTAGATCCAAATGACAAAGATTTCATTTGTAATTTGTACATTATCTTTAATATAGTATATACATTGACTTATATATATCTTTAATATAGAAGAGCGGAGTCTCCTATCACAGGCGCTACTTTGATTAAAAGGGGACTTCTGTTAATATCATTGAATTCATAACTTAAACAGTTATGAATTCAATGATATTTACTGAACTGAGATTTACAATTAATATTGTTTTTTAGACTGTCCCCTCTCAATGGATAGGGAGGGCACAGGGAATACAATAATTAAATATAGCAATAGGGAGAGAGGCTAGTGGCTCACCCGAGACACGCTCACGCTCGAAGAACCGCAAGAAGTCAAGTATTCTGGAGTTCCGGATATACATATATATAGCATTGTCTTGACTTAAAGGACAACTCACGTGCCCCGCGCGTCTCCTCGCCACTAGGCCATTGAGAGGCCTATATTATTAATTTAATATGTGGCCCATATTTTTATTACATATTATAATTAAAAGTAATGTTACACAGACAAAATAAGATTAAAAGACTACATTCGGTAAGGCGCAATTCTTTTGTGTAAGCCAATTACAGGTATCCACATCACTGTATTAATAAAGAACGATTTTTTTAAAGGGAGAAGCATGTTCCACGCCTATGGCACAACCGGTCGAGGTCAGGGACTTAGGTTGTAAGGTATAATTAATAAAAAATATTATTTAGGATATTTATTTTTAATTTAATTCACATCTCTCGTGACTTCAAAGATAATTTTGAATGTTTTAAATAGGTGCTACTGTATTCCCTAGTAATGGCTCAATTGGCCGGGTTCAGGGACTCGGGTTGAAGATACGGTGGACGATACCTGCCTAATCAAAGAGCACCGCTTTCTGCTTTAATTTATTATTATTATTATGTTAGCACTATTCGAAGGACTATAATATCATGTACACAAAATTTAAACGTTAAAGTCAAGTTATATAAAAACAACTTCAAAAGTTTATGGAATTACATTAACATCGGTCAAAGGTAAGTGGGTAAAATCCAATAAACCAGATTCATCCCCTAACTTGCCACCCTTAGAGGTGGAATATTTTCTTCAAATTAGATTGGAACCATTACTGTACCCTCTTTCCAACAAAAAACGAATCACCAAAATCAGTTCACAACTGTCAAAGTAATCGTGTAATATACAAAAAAATACTGTAAAATTGAGAACTTAATCCTTTCATACACAAAATACAGTCGAAGCAGTAACTGGCGCCAACATTGCAGTATCTAAACATTACCCGTCTGCCTTTTGTAATATTACTTTACCTTTATATCTACCGCGCTCAAATACTTGCATAGTGTTTGTGATGGTCCATTCAATCCGTCCGTATAAGCCGAGGGCAGCGCTCGCGCCGTCAGTTGACCAAATCCACGGTGACAGTGCTTCCGACAATGACGAGCACGCGATAATATCAAACATTCTAACTTTGAATTATTGTTTGGCTTCTAGTGTCTATGTGTTAGTGCCATTCTTTTATAAATATTACTGTGATTTTATGTAGCATTTTTTTTCAAAGGTGAGTGAGTAATTTAATTATAAATCTATTTGTGAAGTGACTCTTTTTAATATGCTATGTGAAATTCTATGAACACTAGGCGACTCATCAAGCACAAAATGATGAAAGGAGAATTTATAAAGAATTTACGTATCAACCGTAGATAATATATTTAAAAAAAAGAACGAATTTCAAAAATTGTTTTACGAGATCCTTCACAGCAAAGAACTTCATTAAGTTTCCATTAGAATATCTTTCATCTAGTTTTCTGCCTTATTTTATCTTGCTTGTAGAAGAAAGAACTGATGACAGTTTTCAATTTAAAAAATCTTTACCACGTACGTTGCAAACAAACCTTATAAAATTCTGGTAACGTAATAGACTCTGTCAAAAGAATGAATGAAAGATATTCTTTATTGCACATTAAATTACACAGGCAACACAGAACAGTAACTTAGTATAAGAATAGTAAGTTAATGTACAACAGGATGCCTTATTGCTATGTTGCAATTTGAACAATCTTTTCAATTTGAACAAACTCAAATGATTATAAAGCAAATCTATAAATAAAATCTGAAAACGGCTTCTTCCTCGGGAATTGCATATTTTAAAAATAAAAAAAGACGGAAGTACGGTTTGTACATTTGTAAAAGGTTCTTAAACCAAGGTAAAGCTAATTGCATACACACGTTATCCGAATATAATAGAGTTAGCAAACGATTGTTACTAACGCGTAATACCGAGATGCAATGGTAAGAAAATTACCTCGTTATTTCGTAAAGAAGTTTTTAATAAATTCAAATTTACAGTGTACATCACCACTAATACATAGTATCCACGTATTTTAAAAGTAGCTTATTTGTTACCATCTTAAAAAGAAAAATTCGGATCGTCACGTCGTAGCAGTAGAGCTCTGAAAGAGTCCGTTCAGGACAGTACTGCCTTATTACCTATTTCTGCCGCCAAGCAGTAATGTACGCGTAACTGTATTTAGGTTTTAAAGGGTATGGTGAAATTACAGGCACATGGGATTTATCAATTTATGTCTCCGGGGGATGGGCGCAGTGGTAGTGCCCCTCAGATCTTTGCAATTTAAAGCTCTGAGTGGCACTGCAACTGTTATGGACAGGCGCGTAGCTTACCATCACGCGCAGGACTTGTTTGGCCTGTCACTTGATGTTATAAAAAAAAATGTTAATAGACATGTTTCACACCCTTTTCTCATTGGGCTAGACAGGTATCACGGCCTTCCATAGCTGCAATCCTAACAGTTTTCATAAACGCTCATTGATTACGGTTACAGTAAACCTGGCCTTTCTTTATGCGTCCTCAATTTAGTCACTGTAAGTTCGCCTTGACAAGTCCTTACCAACTTGTCCCCTCACACTCGCCTTATAAATTTGTTTCGTTAATTTTCTTTCATTCATTCTCTCTACATGTCCGAAGGACCTATGCAATCTTACCTCTATCTTTGTCATATATATAATGTATATATATATATATATAGTAATGTTTATTTTTTTGTTTATTTACTTTAAACAAACAATGTACAGACATACAAAAATAATCATTTATAAATTATAAAATAAGGCTAAGAAAATTGTACATTTCAAATTATGTAAGCCTCTGCAGCCGAACTAGGATTAAACCTGTATCTCAGCATGCAGCGCCTAACCCCAATGGTAACATAAACTTTAGCCAATCATAATTGGTGATCGAATTCGCACAACAAACAAATTAAACAATTTGAAAAAGTTTGAAATAAAAATAACTAAAATATTAAAAACATGGAAAATTTCTCAAAGAAATGAACACAAACCAAAAAATAGTTAATGCAAAAAGGTTAGCTGTGTGCATGAGTAAATGTGAGTATGCGTGTGAATGTGTGTGTGTGTGTGTGTGTGTGTGTGTATTTAAGGTAAGATATATATATATATACATATATAATATATAGTGTTTCGAATATGTATACTAACAACCGAAAGTGCTAAATGAGTCGCTACCATGGATTTTTGTCATCCTAGTATACAAAAGCTTTATAAAAATATTCACTATTAAATTTTTAGTTTTACGAATTAAAATTCCACATTGCTAGCATAAAATATTTTGTAAAACGTATGTAGCGTAGATGGAGTGTTCATTAGTAAATTATAAATAAGGTAACGAAATATTCGAATAGATTTCTAATAGATGGCGCTACGGCTAAAAAGTCGTTGAAAAGCCAAATACAAAGATACGACAACAAGCACATAGAAAGATTGGTGAGTTCCGCTACTTCGTTACGTGACTTAATTGGCATAGCGTCTGTCACGGTTTGCTAGAAGACATAGGTTCAAATCCGGCCGGATCGAAAGAATTTTTTCTAAGCGTTCGATCTTTGTATTAATAATTATAACAATGTAATAAAATCATTTCACAAAATAATTGAATATCAATTCAATAAAAAAATATATAAATAAGGTAATTAAATGAATAAAATAAATGAAATAAGTATTAGACGGTTGTTGACTTTACCATCTCAGTCAGTCCTGATCATGGGACCTGTAAAGGGCCCAAATCGTTTGGTTTGTTTGAAGAAAAAAAAACAAATATACGCGATGTGGGTCAGAAAAAAATAGATTGATCTTCAATATTATAAAGTGTGAATTTCGTATGAAATGAGCCTTCATTGCATGAATAAGTGACAATATAACTAAAAAAATAGTAACTGTGAGACAACAGACACTAGTTTGAGTCCAATCCGATGTAAGAAATTTTTCTTCGTGTTTATTTGATCTTTGAATCAACAAATAATAACAGAGAAGGATTTTTGCAAAAAATATATAAATATCATAGTAGTAAAAACATCGTTATACTTATTCAATAATATTTACATACGTAAACAAATTTGATTTTCATTTACTTTTTTCGAAATTATCTTTTTTTTTAATAATTACATGTTGGCACATTTCCTGTGACGCCATTATAAGAATGGTAAGAAAGTTTCTTGAAACATGTTTCTTAATAAATTAAAAAAAAAGTAACTTGCAGAGTTTTGTTGTTCATTGTAGTACCGGTCAATATCATGTAGAATGTTGATATAAAAAACTAACCTAACCTCCGGTTAAAAAAACCGACCTCAAAAGTCATTCATCCCCTAGTTTGCCACCCTTAGAGGTGGAATATTTTCTGGAAATTTAAATGGGACCATATCTGCGGCACCTTCTTTCCAACAAAACAAGAATCATCAAGATTGGTTCACAAACGGCGGAGTTATCGCGTAACATACATACAAAAAAACAGACGAATTGATAACCTCCTCCTTTTTTTGAAGTCGGTTAAAAAAAACAGGTTATTTAAACTGCCTCCGTGGCCGAACGGCTACCACGCCGGACTGCCACGCAGAGGTCCCAAGTTCGAATCCCAGGCTGGGAGACAGGGTTTCCCTAGTGCGGGGCTATGTTGACTGTGTGCGTTATTATATTATTATAAAGTTAAGTAGTATAAAATATCGAGTTCTTAGGTTTTCGCGATTGTTACACACAGGAAATGAAACAATTTTTACGGATTTAAATCGTGTATATTTGTTTTTTCAAACAAACCGACGTTTCGGGCCCTTTACAGGTCCCATTAAGACTAACTAATACGTTTAACAGTACTAATTAATATGTTTTAGTTTATTCTAATTTCTATTAACGATTAATAATAAATTAAACTTAATAAAAATTCATTCAATAAAATAATTTGTAAAACTTAATGTAGCGTTTTCTTTGTAAAATTAAAAATAAGGTATTTAATTAATAACTATTGTAACTATAGTGAAAAAATATTTAGGTTTGCATTAATATTAGACATAACTGGTTGAAGACTGTACCACCTCAGTCAACCGTGACCATGGTTTCGGTTTGTTTGGAAAAACAAATATACGCGATTTAAATACGGAAAAATAGTTTCATTTCCTAGTATAAAATAGTTTTGGCAATGATGGATATAATATACTCTACATAAGACAAATTTGAGTAAATTATTAAAAAAAACATCTCGTTAGTTTTCTCTGTCAAATTAGTTTTCTAATTTTACTGGCAATTTTTATTACTAGATATTGTAGAATATAATCGTGGAGTATTATTTTGTATTCGGGTGTAGTATCCTAAAATATTATTTAATATTTAAATACTATACTCGAACACTTAAATAATAAAAATTGCCACCGAAACTAGATAGAGAAAACTTATCTGAAAATTACCCAGATATAGTATTTTTTACTAAATTATTATACTTTATTTTCATATTGATCTGAAAATGTGACTCAAATAAAATGTGTGTAAGGAAAACTAAGGTCATGGATAATTTATTATGCAATATTAATGCATCTAAAGGCAAAACATGTAATTTAAATTGCCTAAGCTTTAATAAGAATAGCTTGAAATCTCCAATGTACGATTGCATCTTTTTGTTAACCTTTGAAATCCGATTAAATTGAGCCAGAAACGCTGACTGTGAATGACTCCTTCAGATATCTAGTGTGAATAGGGATAAACAACCAACAAAATGTATTGTAACATTTTTTTATTTTTTTATTTATTAAAAAAACCAACGGCGTTACATAACGTCGCTTTACTTTCTCAAACTTGTATCTTAAAGCTCAAAGTTACTGAAATGCAAAGAATGGATTGTATATATCTACTGAACTATCACTCTTTATAAGATACGAGTTTGAGAGAGTAAGGCATCGAAAGAAACATACAATATCATACGCTAAGAGTAAAGTTAGTAACAGGTTTCTCTCGTTTATATATCATTATATAATATTAAACAAAATGTTATCAGTAAGTAGGTACATTTAAAATTAGCAATGATAGACGAATAAGATAAACCTAGTTTTAGATGCCGAAATCACAAACGTAAATTGTCACTTGTAGTTGCAATGAGATGTTAATGTAAACAACTCGTCGTTACTCTAAAAAGTAACTATCAAAAAAGAGACCCTTTGCCCAATGCAACCACTGTCTTTCGTATCATCTCCAGAATGGTGATAAGAAGTCACAAGTGTGTTCTATTGCCATTCTTCATGTTAGAAACCGCCAAGTATGGAAAGAAGCATTTTTAAATTACCAAAAATATTGTGAATAGTTATAGGTTTAAGATGCAATGTATCTATCATGCGATGTGTACGTAAGTCGGTAATATATAAAATATTGTGTCTTTATATTGTGATAAGTGTAATAAAATTTAAATAAAGTTTGTAATTTTAATTCACACCCCGAATACTTAAATAAATAGATCGAGATCAAGAACGAGTTATTTGAAATAGGATAGGTCATGGTCGTCCATATCCGGGTGTTATATATGTATATTAAGATACTAGTTGCTGTGGGTTGCGTAGGGCTGGTTAATTGATAATGTGAAGTAAGGGTGAGTCAAGACGGACGACTTATCCGACATATCACGAAGTAGCTACGAAGTAAAGCAAGGACGCAATGGTTATCGGATCACCACACTTACTATTATATGTAATGTCATACGGTATTTTATAGTGGGGAGCCGCTTTTAATATAGAAACAATTTTTATTTTGCAGAAGGCTGCGGTTATAGCGATCTATATTAGAATTAAGCACACGAACCTTACACCTTACACTTAGGGATTTTTAAGGACTTTGGCATATTAACTACTGCATCACAGTTTACTTACAATTGTATACTTTTTATGCGTCTGAATAATGAATTGTGTAATAAACGGATTGACACACATAATTTTAATACTAGACATAAATGAAGCCCGTGTTGGCGAAGTTAAGACTTCAGAGGATTCTCGGTTCTTTTGTGGGGCAGATATTCAATATTATAATAAGATTCTAAAAACCGTTTTGGACCTATCCTTTGATAAGTTCAAAAATCATGTACTTACAGGCAGTTTTTCTAAAGAGAGGATATTGCTCTGCTAGGGATTACATAAACGATAAGACAGTTTGGTTTTAAAAACTATGTAAAAGTGACGATTTCAACTGTAATTTGGTTCCCTAGCGTCGAATCGTCTTTAAAAAAGAACGAAAAAGTCGACGGTTTAAAAAATGGCGAAAAAAAAAACGTCTTTCTCTTCCGTCTTTTACGCCCTTACTGCATATATAGCTTTTTTCTGACCAGCTTAATGCTATTATATATCGGTAAATGTGGTGACTTCCAAAAGTGTGTATGTGCTCACAGGCGATTTCGGCTAAGGCTACCACTTCAGCTCCGATATTGGCGACGTTCGTGGGCTCGCATGTGGCTTATATAGCAATCTTCTGGACGAAGGTCTCGCGCATTGCGGGTATCTGAGCACACCATTTTCAAAATTACAACTGATTACCATAGATGGACGGATTTTTAGTTCGTTACACTTAAAATCAAGTTCCGAGCGCCGTTCATCATCACTTTGGAGTTGACCAGCACCCTCCACTCCGACCGGTTGGCAGTCTGCTGCTCCCGTTGCGAAGGCTCTACATTGCACTAATTCATGTGACGCTTCAGCTCATCTTTGTACCTAAGGAGTTGTGTGCTACGTTTAACGCTTGCCCTCCTCAAGTTCAGAGTAAAAGATGCGCTTCGCTCGATGGTTCGCCCTCTGCGACACATGTTCACATCAAGAAACGAGCTTCCGAAAGTACTTTTTTTAATGATAATAAATTTATTCATAGAACTTACACGTTACAAAGTATAAAATGTGCATAATAAAAGGTACAGCTATTATCAGAACATATGAATGATGAATGAAAATATGAACTTAAAAAAAGAAAACTTGTGATTTAAGTAACATCAATCTTCCATAGATATGTAATCCAATTTATTTTATATGGGCAAGTTACTATACAGGTAAAAGGAAGTTCGAGAGATTGTAACAAAAATGAAAAACAATTAATAATATGTATATTAATAATTCTACACTGTAGTGTAGAGTGAGAAATGTATCGACATCCACGTAGGGATTTCAATGTGCAAGTGCGTGTATGTGTGTGTGTCTGGGATGGTATGTGCGTGTATGGATGTGTGTGTATTTTCGCGTATGCGTACTTGCGTGCTTGTGTGTGTTTTCATGTACATGTGTGTGTTTACAAAGACATTACTTTATTTGACTGGATATAGAAGATTTACTGTTTCTTCATATAAGAGCTTCAAGAGTCCCTAAGCAACCGTCTTTTTACACTTGTATTTGTTTTTTTATCAATGGCTAATAGAGTACTATAGTAGTAGTAATAGTACCGAATGCGGGAAACCAATATAAGAAGTAGATGGCGAAGTATTGGGGACCCCTGTTCCCAGTTACACTGATAGCTATATACTGATTTTGTATACACACACTGTCTAAGGATATTTCACGCTTACTAGCATAACTTTAAGGCTCAACTCACACTGGCACAGAGTCGAAGCGTCGCGATGCGTCATGTTTTTTGCCTATAGCATATTCATCTCTATTTTCCCATTATTAAGATACAAGCATTGATACAATGTGTTAAGCAAATACGGAATCGCGCGTCGACGTGCCACAACGTGCGCCTTCGCCTTTTTGTAGTTGAAAACGACTTCAATTCTGCGCCAGTGTTAGTTGAGCCTAAGAGTATTCGTAATTAAAATTGGTAAGTAAAAAGATTTAAATCCCATTTTTTTCCTTGCACATTTCTTAATAGTAAATTTTTTCGTCATTTCGAGATAGGCTATCTAAATAGCCAAACTGGTCTAAATTTTTAATTTTTCATAAATAAATTAATTTTATAACTAAGTCGTTTTAAATCAAGTAATCGAAATCGTTATCTTAAGGTAAGGATTTCGATTATTTAAGAGAATTGTCTGTTATTCCACTCAAAATCAATTCAAGAGAAAAGACGCCATTTTGGAAAAAAACTCAATTTATGTATTCTAAATTCAAATTCAAAACTAATGACGGATGCGATAAAAATTAATTGACTTTGTTACAATTTTATTTACGCGTGTTTTAAAGATTTAAGTTTTTTTTAAACGATTTTTAATTTTTCTTTTAAAGTTTTCTTTAAAACAATTACTAACATTGTAACACTTGGGTTAAGGTGAGATATCATCAATCAGATCCGGTATCCAGTAGACGTATTTGTGGACTCTATTGAGTTGTACAGACTAAAATTTTGCAACATCGTGGATCAATTCTAATGTACGTGATTACTTTCAAGGTTTATTACAGCTTTATTTAACGACGTTGATCATCTTACCAACTAAATCTTTGGATATTGATTCTTTATATCATTTAACATTATTTATGTGACAGTACCAAATTGTAGTCTATATTTAAATTTTCAAATATAACTTGTACAAACCATAGTTACTCAAAGACAGATTAAGTATTCTCGTTTGTAATTATTATAGTACCAGTATATTTCAACCAAAATGGTGACGTCAGAATGACGTCAGTGTATGCAAATTCAAATTTATAACATTTGTCACTGATATCGTGTACGTTTATCTGTAACAGCGACATAATTTGAATTTAAATTGGTACAATAGCTTTGCGGTTGCGGTCACTTGCCAAAAACTTAAGGATGTAAAAACTAATTAATTGTGATCTCCTCTCCTGCTCACTGTAATAAAATTACAAAATGTAAAAATATGATTATTATATCGCACTGTTAATATAATAGTGTATTAACTCAAGAAGTGGACTTTCTCAGAATCGATGAAAAATGAATTACTCACTTCCCGCAAAAAACCATTAAAATTTATGTATATGTTTATTATAGGCAATTAAACAATTTCCCAAATATATTTAAAAATAAAATAGAAAAAATAATTTCATATTTTTGAATAAGGATTATTTTGTCCAGAACTTAGTTTAGTTCGATCGTGTATGGAGTACTGCTGCCACCTTTGGGACGGCTCTGCCCATTACCAGTTAGTTGCTTTGGACTCGGTAGAGCGAAAAGCAAAAAGACTTATTAACAACAATTCTCTTGTAGAGTCGAAGCTTCAAAATCTCGACTCTCGAAGAAAAGTAGCCTGCTTGTCGGTTTTCTATCGGATACATTTCGGGGAGTGTGCGCAGGACTTTTCAATTTAGTTTCATCCACACCGTTCCTCCTTCGGTCGACTAGAAGGTCCGGAGCACTCCATTCTTATATCGTTGGTATTCCACCTATTCGCACTAAGCGCTTTGCTTCCTCCTTTCTGATGCATACAGCAAAGGCTAGAGTGAATAGGCATTTTTTAGGCAAACGCATCTCATCGTCGGTCTCATTGTCGCTTAGCATCAGGTGAGATTGTGGCCAAGCGTAGTCTATTATATATTTTAAAAAAAACTAGTTCACATAAAGTGTGTCTCATTTTGAGTTAAGTACATATCTTTTGATTGTTACTTATAATATTCTACAGACAGTGTTTTTGACGTGTAGAGAATAAAACTTTAAGTTGAGTAATGACGTAATATTAAATTTCACATACTTTGAGTTACAACACTATTGTAATAGCAGTGCGAATATATTATATAGTCGTGAGTTTAGATCCGGCCTCGCACCTCAGCTTTTCGGAATTTATTTGCGAAATTTAATTAGGAATTTACCATAAGCTTTTCGGTGAAAACATCCTGATGAAACCTGCACGTCGAAGAAGGTTCACAACCCTCGGAAAATATGTGAAGTCCAGAGATTGGACCAGCATGGCGAACTATGGCCTGTATTCTCGCCTGAAAGGAGATCCGTGCCCTCCAGTGGGACGTGTGAATGGGTTGATAATGATACAATATAATAATATTATTCATAATAATATTTTAAAAAAATATTTATTTGACAACAGAATTGTGCAGGTAGATACATAATAAAAAGAAATACAACACTATAGACACAACTTGTTGCAGCGCATATCGCGTACAGAGAATTGGTCTTGATTCCTGCACTAAGCTAAGCGTGACTCGCAGGTAATCAATGTTTCCTCGTTACAAGTTAGAAGTTAACAATTAACGCAATAGGAACAGATTACCAAAGAAATTTTATCAATAAATTATTAGGATTAATATGAACAACTCAAAAATAAAGAAGAAAAATACTTAATGAAACTTATTATATATTGTAATGGCAAGAATTTACGAATACTATATCTTTACAAAGTTGAATAGGGGTGTAAATATGTGTGTGTGTGTGTGTGTGTGTGTGTGTGTGTGTGTGTGTGTGTGTCTAATCCATTTCATTATAGGCCAACGTATATCTGTCTTAAAAACAGAATGCCGAACAGTGTACCAAGAGACCGTTGTGGTATGATGGTAAAAAAGATGTAGTGACCAGGTTAGAGAGGGGAATGCTTCGGCGGTTTGGTCATGTAGAGAGAAATGAATTTATAATAGATTGACGGCACCAATTTATAGAGCGAATGTAGACGGAGGCGAGATGTAGACCTCGGCGTATTATATCTCTATCAGATTGGGGATGGACTTAAAAAGGCCGCGTTTAAAGTGCTAAGAATAAACGGATATGTTTGTAGAGACTAGTGGGAGTGGAGGAAGCGAAGGAGGTTTGTCAGGAGCGTAGAAGATGCAGGTCCAAAGTCCCTGCCTACCCTGGTGGGAACGAGGCGTGTTGATATGATCTTCGGCTAAATTCAAATACGAATTATATTCTAAGCTTTGTTCATCCAAAAACGGAGTTACGAGGTTATCAAATTTTGCCGGCGTGTACATCTATCAATATTAATTATTTATATTTTATTTTTCATTACATACACAGAACAGGTTTATATTCAGTGATAATTTAATCAATATTACAATTTATGGTGATAATCAAGGATGTAACCATAGCATAAGTACATATCGCACGAATACTCAGCTCGTTAACATATATTAAGAAGCAAGCGTACAGCTTCTTCAATATGTGTTTATTCTCAACAACATCACAATTTAAAATATATTATATATTATATTTCATCGCTTCATTCTCAATATAATATTTAACCAGGTAGAGTTTTAGAGTATTCAGTTTCGCTTCCAGTTGGTTTTATGTAAATTAAAAACCAGAGGCTTAATCGATAACCGCATTATATTTTTGTTAAAAATATATATAGATATGAACATATAACGGTTTTTCTCCTGAGATCACAATCATAACAATTTTTGAACCGTACAATCATATAATAATTTTATTAATAAAGTTTATTATGATTATTAATTTAGATTAGTATAATTTGCCGTTTTATTAGGTTGTAAGCAAATGGTTCTTGCGAACGTGTGTTTGTCTTCAGTAAGTATTAGATGTGAGATGTCGGAGTTCAACTCGCAGCCTTGCGTATGAGCTCTATCGGCACCTCAGCCGCGCGCGCGGCCGGCGTGAAGGCAAACCGCGTGCTATGCGCGCCGAAAACTTCTGTGTCGCATCATAATCAACACCCTCCCTCACTTGACATCGTCATATCAGTAAAGAATCAGAAGTAAAGACTCTGAAACTCCCAAATAAGTTTTGCTTCCCACTCTACAAGGAATGAGGATGGAAAATGGCGGTTGATGCCTGGTGAGGAGTGTCAACTTCAAAACATTTTTTTTCTCTCTAATAACCGTGCGGTGTTGCTTAGCAAGTTAAGGAAACTACCTGGTTAAATATTATATCTTCGAATGAAGCGACTCACATAATAGTGATCGAACTTCACTTCAACAAGTTCGTTTGATCATCCAATAATCGTCACTAATAGTTAATATAAAATATTATAACTTAGAATAAATAAACATAAAATGTTAACAAAGAAGGTAATTGACCCGGGTTTTTTCTTTTTTTTATACCAAGTGACGAAAGAAAGGAACGCAGTAAAGCCCACAATACTGCCTGGCGGTAGAAATAGGTAAAGTGGCAGTACTTCCTTGGACGAACTCTTTCACAAGGAGCTCTTCTGCAGCTACGGGTACAAATCTCAAAACATTTCGTATAAATTTCGCATTAAAAAAACAATTAAATTGAACCTTATACGTACAGCTAGCGTTTATAATACAAAGACATTATTTTTGTAATTGTTATTGTTCGTCGCATTGTTTCAAAGCAATACTGCGAATGTAAGGTCATTGACTTCAAATCAAGTACAGTTTGCAAAGGACAGTTACTTGTTTTTATGTAGTAGTCAATGCCAAAGTACAATACTATAACGGACTTTTGTACTGCAGTATTTTATCAAAATTTCGGAATATAGATGTCAATTAAGAATGAGTGATGGTGTACCAGACAACCACATTAGTTACCTGGCCTGGTCTTCAGCTTTGCACTAGAGAGACCCTACGTCGCGGGTGCCATGGACACATACATAGACAACCACAAATTTTTCTCCCGGCACGGAAATCGAAGCAGGGACCTTTGGGTGGCAGTCCAGCATGGTAACCGTTCGGCCACGGAGGCAGTTATCGATATTCTATCGATATCTATCACGGAGTGTGCGATGGAATTACACGATTTAATTCCGACTTCTCCTTTCCATCACCGGGGGACTAGACCAGCCTTTCCCAAAGTGGGCGATAACTCCCCCTTGTGGGCGCTACAGGCCTAAAGGGGGGCTGTAAAAGACCCAGAAAAAAATGGGGACGTTGTGTAGAGGCTTCGGTGGAGATTTGTAATTTCATCTAGGAAGACTCTTAGACACCGACTGAGCTCTCGACTCTCGACTACAACTTGTGAACATCAACTAATATTAATTAAGAGATTGCTCAAACTAACTCGGTTCGATATTTCTCTCCGTGTAGTATCTGCCCTGTTTTATTGAATAAATAAAATAAAAATCATGTCAATCAGTCGCTCCGTTTCGAAATCAAAGTAGACACAAACAAACAAAATAAAAAGGCAACAGACACAGTTTCGTATTTTAATAGTTATTAGTATTCCTAGATAGGTAATTTTGTAGATAATAGACCGTGGGCAATCATATTGTAACAAGTTTTTGTTAAATAACCCGATTTGTGCATTCCTGTATCAATCGGCTGGTTCATAGAATACTTGTTCTTACTTGTTGAGTACGATTGAGCGTCGAATGAGATAAACGAGTTTATGCATGTTTGTCTTATTCCTGTTGGTGCGTGCTGCTTATGCAATCCTATATAAACAACGTAATATTTATTTTATTTTCATTTGGATTTCGCGCTACTAGATAAGCAGTACTTAAGTTCAACCCTTACTTACGTATTTCTCAAAACAAAACTTTGTCGGAAGTAAAAAAGAAGAGACGGCAATACTGTGCGGAGTATATTAAATTCGGATTCATTGAAAATCTCACAAACCCATCGTCGCCTTTGTGCCTTCTATGTCTAAAAACATTTTCGAATGAAGCAATGAAGCCTTCAAGGCTGCAAGATCATTTGAATAAAATGCATCCAGATAAGAAAGACAAGAATGTAGCATATTTTCAAGACCTAGAGAAGAAACGTAATACTCAGCCAAGTGTAGCGAAACTCTTTTCGGTGGCTGCTAAGCAAGATGACGACGGACTTCGAGCTTCGTACAATATCTCTTTGTTAATTGCTCAAAAAGGCAAACCACAAAACATCGGAGAAGAGT
Organism: Hyposmocoma kahamanoa; assembly: GCF_003589595.1. Classification (NCBI taxonomy): domain Eukaryota; kingdom Metazoa; phylum Arthropoda; class Insecta; order Lepidoptera; family Cosmopterigidae; genus Hyposmocoma; species Hyposmocoma kahamanoa. The sequence continues at coordinate 4,318,395 of NW_020653854.1, read as the reverse complement.
TAATTTTGCCAGCAATAAAGGAAGTAATAACTACTGTGCTTCATAAACCGGCCGCAGATGCTATCCGAAAAATTCCTTTGAGTAATAATTCTGTGCAAAGACGAATTGATGAAATGATTGAAAACATTGAAGAATCATTGTGCAATCATCTGAGGACGAGTCAATTCTCAATTCAGCTCGATGAGTCCACTTTACCAAGTAATGAAGCATTGAATAGGTTTATTAAAAATGAGAAAATATGTGGAGAACTATTGTTTGCTAGAAATTTAGAGACCGATACAAAAGGCGAAACCATATTTAATACATTGGAAAGGTTTTGTGATCAGAAAGAGATTCCCTTGAAAAATAATATATCGGTTGCTACGGATGGCGCTTCGGCTGTGACAGGGTGCCATAAAGGCTTTATAGCGTACTTAAAAAATAAAATTCCAGATGTCCTTGCTGTACATTGTGTTATTCATAGACAACTTTTGGTTGCTAAAAATTTAAGTGAACGATTATTTCAATCACTGCAATATGTCATCAAAGCAGTCAATAAAATCCGTAACAGCTCTTTGAATGATAGATTATTTCATCAGCTTTGTATTAATAATGACGAAGATTTCAACCGTTTGTTGTTTCATACTGAAGTTCGTTGGCTATTAAGAGGCAATTATCTGACTCGATTTTACAACCTGTTTGACTCTGTGATAGAGTTCTTGGAAACTAAAGATACAGAATTGAATCATTACATCAAAGAATGATATAGTTTACGTGACAGACCTGTATATATTGTTCAACGACATGAATCTCCAACTGCAAGGCGATGAACTAGTTTAATTAAAACAAAAAATATCGTTGCTGCTTTCGCAGCCAAACTGCTTCTACACAAAAAGAATATGGGCAGACGTGAGTTTCACAACTTTCCAAATTTATCAGTATCCTGCAGAAACGACGACTTGTTTACCTACTGCCAACATTTGGAAAACCTCCACATTGACTTCACCGAACGATACCAGGACATTTTGAACTTGGAAATACCAGACTGGGTGTTGGATCCGTTCTCAAATGTCAACACCGCAATATCACCTCAGCTGGAAGAAGAACTTATAAAAAATTGCCAACGAACGAGGAAATAAAAATCAAGTTCAAAAATGGTTACCAAGAATTTTGGCTACAAAAACCGATCCCGCAATTGTACTCTGGATTGTAGTCAATCGTTCAACGATTCTTGATAGCATACCAATCGTCATATTTGTGTGAACGTGGTTTTAGTGCTGTGACAACGCTGCTTACTAAAAAGAGAAATCGTTTGCATGTTACCGAACGTGGTGACTTGCGGCTGTTCTTCAGTAAATTGGAACCTGATATCAACAAACTTCTTAAACAGCATCAGATTCATCCTTCACATTAGTTTTTATATTAGAATCGATTGTGTTTGTTTTATTTTGAATAAAAGATACTCTGTCTGAATACTATAAAGTTGCGTTTCAATAATCATTCTCATTGGCAGGTGTAGCCCGTAAGAGTTAACTTGAGACCTGAGCGCCGGTGTGTACTACTTACTGCGCTCAGGTCTCAAGTTAACTCTTGCGAGTTATAGTAAAAGTCTCGTTTAGAATGAATGTTTAATCTCCGCTAATATAGCTTACAATAATTAATTTAATTTGAAGTTATAGTGGTTTTAAGTAGGTGAAAAAATGGGGTCGCTAAAAAATAATTTATTCTCAAAGTGGGTAGTAGACAAAATAAGTTTGGGAACCCCTGGACTAGCCGTAGGCTGGGGTTACTCCTATGTTGTGGATATTCCAAAGATTCGCACGAAGCGTTACGCTGTCACATTTATATGGCGAACGACTATGGAGTGGAATTCCCTGCCCACAGACTTATTCCCTGAACGTTATAACTAGGGCTTTTTCAAGGCGAGAGTGAATAGGCATTATTTAGGTGTGCATGGTCCATTGTCGACCTCATCGTCTCTTTCCACCAGGTGAGATGGAGGTCAAATGCGCACTTATATTTTATAAAAAAATCTACTTACTTATTTATAGTGCCCCACCTTATCAACCTCTTGGTTTTACGGGATAGGCATTATTACCTACCTGTGCAATCAAGTCTGCACGGGGACCTTATCAGTAAGGTCCTGACTCAAGATCAGCCCGTTTACATAGACTTCATCCGGTTCTCAAACGGCTAGTGCGTAGTATGGGCGCCCTCAGGTGCACGTATAGATAGGTATCGAAGCTGTTAGCTCGTTCACCTCCCGTTGTGCCTTACATAACTAGCGATTGCCATCGCCAAGCCGTTGGCTTCAAAGTCAACTACTAAATTTCCCACCACAATTAATGTAACAATTTTGTAGTCAGATTTACGAATACGGCTCTTTTATGGTTTAAGATCCGTATGGTAAAGGTACAGGGTCAAGAACACGTCATGCTTGACACTTAAGATTTAAATCCAACTTTAATCGCTTACGATAAGAACGGGCTAAAATCCAAAGCGCCAAGTTCGATATGCTCTTAACTGTACAAAGCGTACTTTGTGTTACTTAATGAGGTCTAATGTCTTTTTTTATTTGGCTTATTTATCATTGTATATACAATTTATAGTTTTTTTTGGTGATGCCGTTGTTCAATTATTTAAGCTTTAAATATCGTCATTGTGAACCAATTGTACGTCGCACTGCTGGGCACGGGTCTCGTCTAAAGGTAGGGTTTGGGCCATAGTACGCCACTCTGGCCTAATGTAGAATAGAATAGAATAGAAACCATTTATTACATTTACATTACAGCCACAACACAACAATACACAGTAAGAAATTTAAACAAAAAGATAAAGCTAATTTAAAATAAAAATAAAATGGAACAACAAAAAAATTAAATAAAACGAATTAAAAATAAAATCTTAGTAAAAGGTAATAAAATGACCACAAAGATAGTCAACACTATTGTGTACTAAGTAGATATCATGTGTGCAGCTGTGGCGTGTGTAAAAAGATCCACTCAGCTAATGTCACCGCCGGGAAAAGGATGTGACGCTGATTTTCTGTGGACCCTAAAACCGAGTGAGTTCCGAACGTGTGTGTCGTGTATAAACTAAAATAACATATATATTTATGTAATGTAGTGTGGTGTGTTCTCTTATATCTATAGAATACTTAAATAATTCATTTAATACGTATATACAGTGATAAGCGTGTGCAATGTAGTGTCCACTATTTACAACAAACAAAATAGAACTTATTGGGTTAATGTGGGTTGGAGACTTCACACGTTTTCCAAGGATCGTGAATCGTCATCGGTTTCATCACGTTGTTTTCCTTCACCGATAGCGATAGCGAAAGGTGTTGCCACTAAACATTCACAAATATTTGTAATTTAAAAATGAAGGTCGTGGCGCCACAGGGATTCCAACTGTCTACCTTTCAATTGCGATGCTAACGTTCTTTCAATGCACCACCACCGCTCTATGCTTTAATCCAAAGTAATATTATAAATGCGAAAGTAACACTGTGTCTGTCTGTTACGTTTTCACGCCTCAACCGCTGAATCAATTTTGATGAAATTTTGTATGGGACCTCAGAAAAGGACATAGGTAATAATAATAATCACCGACATGTGGGATGTGGCCTCCACTGAAATAATCCTAATTGTTTTGTCCGCAAATGGGTTAATTCCAGTCAGCCTTGGTAACGGCTTGAGGCGGTTGAATTTCCGTGGCGTGCTGCTTTCAAATGCAGAAGGCGGTCCTGCTCGATACGGCACGTATTGGTCGCCGTTTCATGAACCTAAGTCCCTGACCCCGGCCGACTGTGCCATTGCCGGGGAATACCGCCTCTCCCATTTAAAAATTCAGCGAGCCTAAAATAGATAATAGATAATAATAATAATTTTATTAACAAAAGGAGATTTGTACAGAGGCGAAACCGAGTACCACAAATTGTACATGAAAGTAGACCTAGGTAATTGTTATACAAATTAAATGTTGCAGTCTGATTATCCAAACTAAGTGCAAGTATCTCGGAAATCAGTGTTCAACAACATCATTTTGAGCTATTTGAGTAAAGGTACAAAGTATAATTGAAGCATTGGGAACAACAAGGGCGTTCGACACCCAAAGCCCGTTTGAAAGTTATTGCATCAAAACATGAAAAACACTGTCTAGTATCTTGTGACAAAACCTCATTTCGGTCACTCTTCTAGATGGCGTAAGTTTCATTTATTTAGAAGGTGGCGTTCCGCCCTCGTTGCATAGATTATAAATGTGCGTTTGAATTTAGGACACGTTACCACCTGCAGATTGTAAAAACTTATTTAAATGTAAAACAAATGTCTGAAACGAGCGACTTCATTCTCAACATGGAGCATCCAGGAGACCAGTGACACCTGCTGAAGATGAACCTATCGAATCATTTTAATCCAGCGAATTTAATGAATGATTAAAAATAGGTTTCAATTATTTTCTATGTAACTTTTAAATAAGACTGATTCACAATTTATTTCCTTAAAAACTATAAATAATAAAACAAACACTCTATTAATTTATCGGTTTGGTGCGAAAAGAAAATATTTTAAAATGTTTCTAATTGTTTTAAAATAATAACACCTGAATCTTGTAGCTAAATCATAGGAGAAATGAATAATAAATATTAGAGTCATTATAAATATTAAAAAGATATAAGACATTAAAACTTTATTTTTAAATTTTCTCTAATTTCACTTATGTGATACACCCAGTGCTTCTAATTTTGGCATTGGTAGTAAATTGGAGCAAGGTTTAAAATTGAGTGCATGCTTGTGTGTGAGACGTTATAAGACTTTTTGTCACAAAAATAAATCTTAAAGGGATTGAAATAGGGGGTGAAAGTTTCAATATAACTATGAAAATTAGTATAGTATATTCGGCTACTCTAAGTACTCATTCTACGCAGACGAAGTCGCGGACACCAACTAACTAGCTAATATTATATCAAAAATGTGTTTTTGAAGTGTTGGTTAGACGTTCGTGTTTAACCCCTAAAGTCCCCGTGTACACCAAAATGACATAACATGTGAAGTAATTCAGAGCCAGGCAATATTATTCCTATGACCATTTAAACGCCCTGCGTAGGCGCTTACATTATAATGAAAACATCGCATTCAAAATTAGCGCCATTTTTTTTTTATGATACCAAGCGGCAGGACGAACAACTGCAACCTGAAATTCGTCTTTTTTTATGGTTTAGTTAGACTTACACTCCATACAGCCTACAATCATACGTTTTACTATTTTTTGCGATTAATTTAAATTATTTGTTTTAAATTTATGAAAAAGAACGTCTATAGATAAATATGAATTTATTATTTATGTCAATTTTTTTAAATATACTAAACCGTAACTAACCGACAATGTTTACAATGCGTCCACCACTTTCAGAAAAAACCAAATGTCACTTAGCTAAGGAACCCTTAGTTAGGGGATGCATTTGTTGGTGAAAACCAATTTAGGTAGGAAGCTGATATAAGGGATGACTTAAGATAAGGGTAACTTAGTTAGGAGATGGTTTAGCTTGGTGAAATTGGTCATCGTAAAATTTGAGGGGCACTGCCATTGCGCCCGTCACACTGAGACATATAAGTAGAAAATTCCCATGTACCTGTACTTTGACCAGCACTCTTACTTTTCAAAAGCAAAACGCAGTAATTAATTCATACATTACTGCTTGGCGGCAGAAATAGGTAAAGTGGCAAACCTGGAGGAACTCATTCACAAGGAGCACCATTTCTACTAAAAATCTCCTTAAACTGATGTAGAAGGTACATAGCATAAGCTCAACACCTATTACTAATTAAGAGTATTGTGAAGCCACCGTTCGCCATAAAAAACCGAAAACATTTTTACGCAAATTATAATCTTAACGTATTTAAATTAATTTTTAAAACGTCGCTTTGAGTTTTTGGATATTCTTTATAGGTTTGTATAAATGACCGCGCCAATTCTCCGAATATTATGACGCAATTTCATTCGTAGGAAATCATTTTATAAATAAGCCGTTACTGAAGAAAAACCGATACGTACAAAGCTAGTTTACGGTTCAATGAGTGAAATGAGACCAAAATCGTAGAATTGTGTTTAGTTGGAACGCACAAAAACGTTTTCCTCGTTCATTTAACTTTAATGTCGTGTAATTTAAAGAATAAATTTCTTAAACCAACCAATGAGAACCAGGTTATATGGACACACATATTTCGTGATGACCTCGACCGCTCTATCAAGAGTACTACGAAAAGGAAAAGACTAGTGATGTGCATAGATCGTAAAATCGTAGTCGGCGGCTTCTGATGGTTTTTCGACCGTTTTGACTGTCCCATAATGTGGCATTTGATTGGACTGCATATAGGAAAGGTACGAATTAGATAACTTATTTTATTATATTTAATTATTATTTGATCTTATTTTAATTTCATGCTTTTTATCTTGTGATTTAGATTCAAATATTTAATTTTGATTCAGCTTTTAACTTTTATTTTAATTTAATTAGTTTTTCGATGTCAATTTTATTTTATTAGTGATTAACTTATTTTATAATTTAAGAATATGGATCATAGACATCGGAAATAAATTATTTTAATTATTTTTATTAGTTAAATTTCTATTGGATTGACATTCAATTATTTTTTGTGAAATTACTTCATTAGTTTGTTATAGTTAATACAAATAACGAACAATTCAAAAATTCCTTCGATCCGGTCGGACTCGAACCGACGTCTCTTAGCAAACCGTGCCAGACGCTATTACGCTACTAAGTCATGGAACGAACCAGCGGACGCCACAAATTTTTCTATGTGCTTGTTGTCGGATCTTTGTATTTGGTTTTCGATGATTTTTTGGCCGTAGCGTTATCGCCATAGATGGATGATCTACGGCCGGATCGAAGAAATTTCTTCTAAGTGTTCGATCTTTTTATAATAATTATAACGCTAAAACATTATTTAAAAACCTTTGCATTTATTTTCAAAGTTTTTACACTTTAACTTGAACTTTAGCAGTAGGTACTTATTTTTTTAGTTGCAGTACAGCTCCGTTCAGGGAAGTAATACTGCATTAACTATTTCTGCCGTCAAGCAATAATGCACATTACTACGTTCCAGTTTTGAAGGGCAAGAGAGTTGGTGAAATTACAGGCATATGGGACTGTTGACAAACCTATGACTCAGGGTGACGGGCGCAGAGCAGCGCCGGTACTACAGGCGCAAGACTTGTGCGTCCCTTGATGTCATAAAAAAAAGAAACTTACAAATATACTGTTAATACAATGAAAACAAAAACATAAAAATATACGCTCTGTCGTCCTACGTGAACTAATGACAAATGGTCAAATATCCGTTTTATATAGCAAAAGATAGAGCACAAAATTCTCTTTTGAAAACAGGTAAATTTAGTGGACGTAACTTATCCTAACGACGCATAGCTGAAATATTATTAAACAATTCCAATATTCTAAAACTTATATATAGGGTTATGGTTTTTTATGATATCTCAAAAAAATATTCTGTCACTTGGCGTTGTACTTGGCGAACGGTAGCGCCCTTAATTTAAGTCTAATTACATAGACTTTCCACAATTCATTTTAATTGTACGAAAATACTGTATTGTATTAAATATTTAACGAAGAAGATGATTTTTATTAAAATAATCTCTAATCGACGCGACGCGGCGTACATTTCTCGAAGAGGCCTTTAATACATACATTTACATACATTATGATACATTAACCTTACTTGATTTAAGGTAAATACCTGATTCCATGTGGACGGATTCCGGGTACAATCAAATCTCAATGAATGGGAATTTATTAAATTTGATTTATACATAAATATCGTAATCATTTGAATCTATCAAGTATTTACGTAATATATTATGTATTTACACACAGCGCAGGTTTTCGTGTTAGCAATCGTACGCTAAATGACTTTGTAATACTAGTAGGTACCAACTTCCTGTTCGATTATATAATTACCCGATTTCAAAAAAGGAGAAGTTTCTCAATTCGACTGTGTTTTTTTGTGTGTATATTACGCAATTACTCCAACATTTTGTGAACCGAATTCTGTAAACCTTTTTTGTTGGAAACGGTATACCAAAGTTGTGATCCCTTTCAAATTTGAACAAAATATTCCACCTCTAATTAGGGAACGAATCCGACTAATTAGATTTCAACCAGTTACCGTTAACCGATTTAAATAAAACTTGGCCAATGGATGTAATTCCACAAAGTTTTGAGATCGTTTTTTATAAATAAGTTATAATAATCATGTATATTTTTTTAATTTAAAATAAATTTTTAAGCCTCGCGTACCTTAGGTCTTATAAAGTGTACCCTATGTTCCCCAATATGTACCCTACACCATTTGTCCCAGGAATGGTTGGCTATTATACGCTCGAAGCACGAAGAAACATGGCTCTCGTCACTTACGTATTTAAAATTTATCGTGGCTTACTGTGCAATCCGCATATACTGGAAGCAATCGGCCTCCTCGTGCCAAATATGCGCCTACGCCGCGGCATGCGACAGTAGACTCTAGAGCTGCCGCCATGCAGGACCAAAATGCTGGAGCATGCGCCGCTCACTACCGCTTTGCGTCTTTTAAATGACATTTCTAAAAAAATTGATATTTTTTGTTGTTCGATGTCGAGATTCGCAGACGTAGCCCTTGACACTATATGTAAGAAATAGTTATAAGAAATTGAAATGTTTAAATTATTATTTTTATTATAATGTTTATGAATAAAAACTATTTAGTAATTTATTAACGAATTTATTTTAAAAATTAAGTGATTTGACATTATCGAATTAGATTTATATCTGTAATGATAAATGTGTTTGCAAAATGTAACATGAATAAATGAACAGAAATGAAAAAAAAAATGTCCATGGCTATTTTAATGGCAAGTATAATATCATTGGTCGACCCTTAAGCATAATGTTTTTTTTAATCTTCATTTCGTATTAGGACTTTTGTTCTAAAGAACATGCCAGTCCCATCATAACCTTATTCTAATTGTCATGCAAGGGCATAAAAGGGCTATATGGTAGACCTGGCTTGGAGATGTAGCTAATTTCGCCAAGCGGTCAACTTCCTCATTACCACTTACACCCATATAGGATGGAATCCACTGAAGTCTAATGCAATTATCTTTACTCAGCTCGTTATGCTCTACTAGTATTTTATAAGCTATCAGTGCACCTCTGAGCCCGAAGGCGCATCAAGATGTGTGTTGGAAAGCGCTTTTACTGTCGAAAAGGATTACCATTTTTCCATCTTTAGCCTTTTCGAGAAGCAGTAAAATTTCGTCAATGGCAATTAATTCTAAACTCATTATAGACACATTAGCTGAAACCTTATGTAAGCCCTTAATTTGTTGGTGGGGTATAAAATAAGTTGCACCACTGCCTTCTATGGATTTAGATCCATCAGTCTAAATTTTATGGCAGTCTCTATACATCTCATTCAATTCAGACATAATATCGCATTTCGTGTTGTTCCTTTCTAATAATTTTTTAGGACCTTTTGTACTCTAATGCTTTTGTAGATATCTATATAGGACATCTATATCTTTAACGTAACCTAACCTAACATAACGTTGAATTATGATAACGTTCATATGAAACACTGGCCGCGCTGGCGTTCTGGTATAACCAGAACGTTTAATCGAAATCGAAAGACGATTAAAGTCATTCCTTTTACAAATTCTTTACAAAAAAAATTATTTGTTCTTACGTTATTCTTTACATAACATTGACTTACAAATAAATGGACGACGGGTCTAATACAAAAACCACGAAAAAAATGTCCCAAGTCAACCTATTTAAACGTAGTGACATTTAAAGGAATATGAAAAAGCTAAAACGTTGAATTTAAATTGTAATGTCATCGCAGTACTGTCTAATTTTGCTTGCTTCGCTGTCAGTCGAACAAACGAAGACTAACGCCCTATAAGTTCGGACACTTTTTAGCGCGGACCCGACGTCCATATAATTGTAAGTCAATGTTACATAATTACAAAATACATGTTCCAGAGCTATGGTTTAGTGCTCACACTCGTCAAAGGCGGATCACGCTTGCCGCATTTCCTCGCTATATGGCAATGAGTAATCTTTGCCACAAGAACCAGAACAAGAATCATGTATATTGAATTTATACACAACAATATACAATAATCACATGATGCGATAGGCAGCGTTAGTACGTAACATTAGAAAATATTGCTTCATCGCACCTCTGTGCCAGTGAGAGCTATACTAACGCGCAGAGGACGAGAGCTGTGCTTTGGAAACCAATAGTATATTATTATGTTGACTTACGGCACTGCCGTAAGCTCTTCTGGTAGACAATGGGCTACGACTTGACATTTCTGTATAGTCATCATCATCGTTAAGCATTACACATTCCAATGCCGCGTCGCGTAATCCGCCACGCTGACCTAATGTTCGCTGGGAACTTTGCACGTTTTCGATCAACGTTTGTGAATAGAGATGGGGATTTTAACTCATTTCTGCACAAAATCGTGAACGATTTTTATGAGAATCGATTCAAGTGTAAGCCATAATGAGTTTTTGTATCGATTCATTTCAATGCGATTTTCAAGCGAATCGATTGAATAGAAAGGTAAAATATGTAAGCAAGCAACTTTTAAACAAATCTCAGTTTCGAAATATTTCGTTGTAAATAATTTTTGCCTTTGATTTACGGCGTTAATGGGTTCTAACCCGATTTTATACCACATTAGCAAAGCCACGGGTTAAAGCCCGGTGTCTTTTGTGAAACTTCTTCGACATGGAGATTCATACACCGTATAATTTCCACCTTTAGTGTCACAAGGCCACATCTGAAAAAAGACTACTTTTCAGGAGGTTTAAAGGTTTTACGAACGAAGTTAGTCGAAAACTTTTTATGCTTATATAGGAGAGTTAACAAATTTCACATAGGTATACATGTGAAATATACTTGTTTGAAACATTCGTACATGTTTTTTTTTTGTTTTTTTGTCTCTTTATTATTTTTTCACAAAATTAGATTTTTTTGTTACTTTGTTTCGAATTTTGTTTTTGTTTGTTTTTTTTTCACAAAATTCTGCGAGTACAATATTAGTAAATAAATATCGCTGTTTACAGAAAGAACAGAAATTGACCAAAAAATAAAGTCGGCGTGATGTTCATTGGAGGTATTGTTTCATGTAGTTCTTAGTTAGTATAGTAGAAACCACTTTTGACGCAATTACATATTTATTATACAAAGGCTAGGAATTATTGTTGCTAACTTCATAGAAAAGATAGCCCATTCAGAGCTTATGCTTATACTGTTGGAGTCAGCCAAACTGAACTTCCCTGCTTTAATCTTCCTTCGATATCAATGAAACTTCCTTAATCTGAAGTGGACTGTATATTCATATAAATGTCGATCTAACTTACAAAAACAACTAATTGAAACAAGTGAGAGTGATGTAAAACTGATTGAAAAGTGATTACAAAGTGAATGATGAAATGACAATTATAGCTTATATTTATACCAGTACGGTGTCTCCCACATCGTACCGGTCCTATCAATGGGTCGCTACGCCGCTCGGCCAATCAGAGCTCTTGAATTAATCATTCTCCTCTGAACTCTAGCTCTGACCGGCCAGGCGCGTACGGGCGTCCGTATCATATAGCTTATCTATTATAGATGATTAGAAAATTGTATTTAATAATAAAAAAAACAACACGTTTATTAAGAATGAATGAGATATAAAGAAATTTCTCCACTAGTTTGTTTACATTAATACAAAGTTTGAACACTGAGAAAAATTCCTTTGATCCAGCTGGGTTCAAATTAGCGCCTTCAGCATACCGTACCTGACGCTCTCCTAACAGAGTTATGGAACGAACTAGGGGATCTACTCTACTACTATTACCTTTCTCCGCCCGACATCCGTCAGAAATAATTATTGTGAAATAAGTAATACTCGACAAAATTAAAATATGCACGATGCGAATGAAGTTTCATACGTATCGTGATTCAATATTTTTCTCTTGGCTTAGATATAATTTCGATGTATGTATAAAAGGGCAACACCGGTATCATGTTATTTTTTTTTGTTTTGTTTTTAAATACCACTTCTGAAATGAAATGAAAACAAGTTTAATTAACTATAACTAGACTTTAACAACTTTAGTTTATAGGAAAAAGTAACTTTATTCATCACCACAATTATCATTCGCTAGTCACACTCAAGTACAATCTAGTCTGAAACACGTGTCTTCAAAACAGGTTCAAACAACCTATTAGCCCTACTCTTACATTTCAATTGAAATTCAAACCGCCGCGCCGGAAATTTTTCTTTTAATTTGTTGCATGACCTGGATACAAGGTCCTTTAGCCGAAAACATTTTAACACTAATAAAAACAAAACAAAAGCTTAGAACTTAGAACAAATTCAAATTAAGTAAATATTTACATAAATAGGATGTTAAGAATTAATTTTATTCTACCGTACTTAGAATAAACTTATAGATTGGGATAAAAAACTCATTATTACATAGTAAGTCCTGAACGCGGCGGGGAACACGACTTGGTTTCGCACACAACTGTCCGGAAAAATAACACGATATCCGTGTTGCCCTTTTATATATCGAAATTATATCTAAGCCAACAGAAAAATATTGCATCATGATGTTATGATAATATAAGATAAGTATGTACTGTACATTGTCATTTAATTTAGTAGACCTCACGAATCCTTCTATGTGCTGGTTGCAGATTTTTGTTTTTGGTTTTTAACAACTTTTTGACTGAATTGATCTACGGCAGTTGAGAGAGCGTAACGGCTCGTGCAGCATGCCGGCGATATTTCGCGACTGTGGTCGCACCGACTCGCTGCGACTTGTTTTAACATGTAGAACTCAATGGCTTAGCGCAGCGTGCCCGCGACCTATGATCATTGGTCGTGAGACTTGCAGCGATCAGTCGTCGCAAGTCGCTTGCGAATATTAGATTATTACACAAGTAATTAAAATTATAATAATGGACCCATATAGGTTAATCGATGCCGTTCGTAATCGCAGCAGAATATTAATTGGATGAATATTAAATCTCCTTTATCTTATCCTTCCTATGACACAGACCCATAAAATAGAACTTTCCAACAAAAAGTTCCTGACACTATATCCATTTTTCTTTGTAGTTACGATAATTCTTCGAAAATTCACTTAGCTATCGCCGGTCGCCGGTACTGTTACGTCGGTAGCGCCCGCATGCTGCACTGTATTTCGTCGCTATAAGTCGTTGCGAGTTGATGCGTCCGCAGTCGCGACATATCGCCGGCACGCTGCACGAGCCCTCAGCCACGGTATGCTGAAGGCCCTGGCTCGAAACCAGCTCGATCGACGGAATTTTTCTTAGTGTTACATCTTTGCATTAATAATTATAAGCAAACTAGTGGTGTAATTCCACAAATCGTGATATGCAAAAACTTAATATTGTGAAATTATAGAGAAATGTATGTTACTGTTTGTAAAGGAATAATCATAGTATTCTTATAGTGATGTAAAACATGAAATTATGCATTGTACATAATAATATTTTTTGCTACATTAACAGGGCAATTTGCCGTGAGCAAAAACGCTCTTTGATAAGCACGATTTTAAAACATCGTGAATCATTTTAGTGGTTTGTCTGTGAACATTATAATCGTGAAGCGCGAACAGAATGCGTAACCTTTGCTTTATTACACTTTTAAGCATTATAGTGTTATTCATAATTTACACGCTATTAAATATTAAACAAAATGTACAATGTCAAATTTACTAGGCCAGAACGTGATGTACTTATGATACAAGAAGCCCCAAAGATATGTATAATATAATTAATGACTACGCTTCTGTTTCGAATCGCGTTATTAAGGCGAGACACCGGAGGAGAATTGGGAAAAACTATTTTTGACCGACTTGAAAAAAGAAGTATGTTCTCAATTCGACTGTATGTTTCTCTTTTGTATCTATGTTACGCTATAACTGAGACTACTCAGGTACTTGTAGTAAAACTGTCCTTCACGACTTTTTTGACGTTACAACGACACACTGTCGTGAAAGTGGAATGAGCTAGAACTTATCGGCGACAATTTATCGGTTCACAGCAGCCGTCTTCGTTTGCACGACAGAATCGTTTGAAGCTACGGTTATCTGTCGTCATGTTTTTATCGTGACGTTTTATTTATTGTCGGACGACTGTCGTTCTAACTTTTCCCATTATCACGACAGTCTGTTGTCGTAACGTCAAAAAAGTCGTAAACGACAGTTTTACTATGTGTTAACAACTTCATTTAAATTTACAAGCCACGACACGACTATTTGTCGTCACGTCAAATTAAACACTTATTATTATTACATGAGCGGAATTCAAAGGACCCTAAGTTTAACTTAAGGAGGTGGAATTGTTAGGGAAAGAGTTAGGGAGACAGGGTCCCTAATTTAGGTTACTTATATGTATATTAGACAAGAAGAGCAGCGCCCTAACGTGTGGCCATACCAACCTTTGACGCAGGGTCCTACGCATATTAAGTTATCAAGGAAAGGTTCAATTTCAACGCTAGTCTACATTTTAGGACGTGAGGTGTGGGGGGCCGCCTGTTGCGTCTCGCAATCCGCGCGCTTAACATTATTATGAATAAAATAAGGACAAGCGGAGAAAATTTGACACAGATCCGACGTGGACAAGCGCCCTATGGCGACTGACGAGGTAGCGGGTGGCGCGGCGTGTCATTAAACTGCTTCTTCTTTTTCGCGTGTCAATAAACTGCTGGACAATTTTCAAGTGTTAGCATAAATGTGAATTTAATAACTATATGGCTTATGTTGAAAATAAAAATTTAGTAGGTTCTCTGTTGTACTATAAACAGACATATCTCTAGAATACGACTCTTAAACTTGATACTACCTTAGCTCGAATTTAATATTTTTCCCGTACAGTATCGGTTCTATTGCGCGGGTCGAGCAGCACTCGAGCACACGAGCACACGAGCAATGGCTTTATTTCAGAATTTATTTTTTTTACAAACGAAATCATGGCCATTTGAAAATTGTATCGTGTAATATATGTGTTCTATTTATTTCAGTCGATATAAAAAAAATTGGTATATGTAAGGTACCTATTGAATAAAGCGGTTTTCTTGTAAAATTTCAAGGTAAGTTTGTGTTTTTTTTCTATCGGGACAAGTTTTTAGAAATCGCGTTTTCACACCACACATCAATCAGTGTATAACCTCAACTTTACTATTCATATTTCAATTTTCAAAAGTTCAACACTATTTAGCTATGAATCGTTAGGGTAACTGCGGATATGTCTATGTGGCCGAAGAGATCCGTGTAAAAGAGGTCGTCCAGGGAAGTACTGCCACCTTACCTATTTCTGCTGCCAAGCAGTAATGTCAGCATTACTGTGTTCCGGTTTCGAAGGGTAAGGGTGCTGGTGAAATTGCAGGCACATAGGACTTGTCAAATTATGACTCAAGGTGACGGGCGCAGTGGCAGTGTCCCTAAGATCTTTGCGATTTAAATCTCTGAGTGGTGCTGCAACTGTTGTGGACAGGACAACCACAATCAAGACAATCCCGTCATTTGATATTATTATATTTAAAAAATATATCGGTCACGTTAACTTTAAATTAAGTTAACGTGACCGATAGACAGAGGATTTTGAGCTCTATTTAAAGCGGACATTTGATACTTAGCCGCGTGTTAGTTAGTGAACAGCTCTGTGTTGCCCTGCAACTGTTGTGGGTAGGCGTGTCATTAACCACCAGGTGCACGACTTATTCATCTCGTTGAGCCCAGCAACAGACCATAAATGTGTAAAAAATAACATAGATACAAAACACAAATTTCCTGCTTTTGACATTGTACAATAAATGTAAAATTATGTACAAAGTTCTATATTTTATGGTTAAATAATTTGTTTAAGGTTTTTATTTTACTTTGTTCCCATGATGTTATGTAATCGGCTAAAGGACATCCTATATAGTGTTACGAATTAGCACGTTCTTTAGACAATGTTTATATATTTGAAAGTTTTTTTTAATATTACCCATGACCCTGAATGGATTGATGGTCGTCGTGACCGAAACAGGCCATACCTGTACTTTGTGGTCACGTTATTTTGCTAGACTTACACTCGTTACGTTAATAACGCACTACGAAGTTGTTTTCGATTAATATTAATTAGAGGTTGCCATATATTACCAACTCATTAATTATAAGCTTATGTTATTATTTCGTTTAGAACTCTTTTATACAAACGTACTCGTATTTTTCACCTCTGTGGAAGAATTTTGTTAAGTCAAATTACGTCTAATTTTTTTTTTTACTTCATTGGATTGTTGACAATACACGTCCCCTCTAATTCGTGTTACACTATGGATAATATTGACTGACTCATAGCAAAAAAATAAAAATATTTACACTATTTTTTTTACTTCATTCCAAAATATCTGCAAATGTCATTACGTAACGTTATTGCTTAACCACTATCATGTCAATCCAAACACATATGTATAGTTTTATGACTTCATTACAATAAGAAATTTTCGACGAAACTATATTTATTTCAATATAGGTAGCTTATTTTGCAAAATCAATTATAATGAATATTTTATGACAAAACCCGAACCATCCTCTTGCAGTTTTTGTCACAAAATGCAGTTTTTGATGTTACAGTATATTGGTTTCAAACGATAGACTAAAAACTCTAATTTTGTCTTCAAATATATTATTATGAAATAAAGCCGTAACCCATGATAAATCTTACATCTAATTTTTTATTACAGTAAACAAGATGTAAGTGAAATTGCTTTATAATATTTATTCGAATGCTCATGCAAGAAAGGCATATAATTTACGTACGATTAGAAAACAAATTGTGAAATCTATCAAAAACTAAACAAGCAACTTGACAACACATAATTATAAAAAATTGTAAAATATTCGAGCAATAAAGTAATTTGTTATAACTCGTGATAGCCTAATGATTTGACCTCTCAAGCAGATGTCGTGGGTTCGAAACCGTCTCGCACCCGTTTTTTTTTATAAAAAATAAGTCCGCATTTGACCTCCATCTCACCTGATGGAAAGTGATGATGACGTCAACGATGTAGCATGCACGCCTAAATAATGCCTATTCACTCTCGCCTTGAAAAGGACCAAGTTATAGCGTTCGGAGAACAAGTCTGCAGGCAGGGAATTCCACTCTCCAGCCGCTCGCGGGGTGCTAGGTGGAACCCAAGCCCACGTCTAGTCCCCCGAAAATGGAGAGGGAAAGGCGGAATCAAATTATGCAATTCCATCGCACTCTCCGTGATATATCCCGTAGAATACCGATAAGAAGGCAATTTTACGGCGGTGTTTAATGCTCTGCAGCTTCACCTCTACTAATTCCGAGTGAACCCAAGGTGGCCAGTTTGGTATTAAGGAGAGCCATAACTAGCAGATATACAAACCATATTTGTGTTGCAAAAACGAGCGATTCGTTCTGTGTACCGTTTAGGTTCTCGGATTTCACTCAGAGAAAAGTTTAAGGAGACTGGTATCATGGCTATGGCATCGTAGTACATTTACTCAAATATTTTGTATGCCCATAAAAATGTACATAAATTCGTTAGGACAGAAGATATTATCTATAATATTAACGGAGCACATATTAAAATTACCACTTCCTAAGTTTAAAAGTTACATTAAAATTATTTTAATTGAAAAGTCATATTACAAAATTGTAGACTACGTGTTAGATTAAGATGTATGGAAAGACAACATGAGTCTAGATTCTACACAAATATAATTCAAAATGTATTCTATAGTATTTAAGTTTATTTGAAAAGAACAATCCCTAGAGTTTATTGCTCGGTCTTCTCAGGGAGGTCAGCGTAGTGAACGAGCAGTAGCTTAAAAAATGACATATTTTCAAGTGTAAGAATTTTACTTATGGAATAAATGATTACTTGTGTGTGTGGCAGCAATACCCCATACACGACCAGACTTGTGCTTGGTACAGCTGAAGCAACTGTTTCTCAGTTTCGCGGAGTTTATGTGCGAAAATTTAATTTGAAATTTACCATGAGCTATTCGGTGATGGAAAACATCTTGGTGAAAGCTACATGGCCAAAACCCTCGTCTGAAAGTACACCCGTGCCCAGAAGTGGGACGCGTAAATGAGTTGATGATGAAAGGAATTTGCTAACTAAAATATAACGTAACCTCCGGTTAAAAAAACCGACCTCAAAAGTCATTCATCCCCTAGTTTGCCACCCTTAGAGGTGGAATATTTTCTTGAAATTCAAATGGGACCACATCTAAGGTACCTTCTTTCCAACAAAAAAAGAATCATCAAAATTGGTTTACAAACGGCGGAGTTATTGCGTAACATACAAAAAAAAACATACAGACGAATTGAGAACCTCCTCCTCTTTTTGAAGTAGGTTGAAAACTTTTACATCCTTATTACAATATAAGGTGTAATCTACTAGGATTAAAACTAGGTTTAAATCATGAACTAAATAAAACGAAGTTTATTACTAAACCATGGATTATCTATGGTACTAAAGTTAAACCCAAGAGACCACTAGTTTATTTATGTGCTAACTTCGGTACTTTAGTCAAATATCAATTATTATCTAAGTCAAGAATTTGTATAATTACTTAATTATGTCCGTTATCATTATTTACTTATTTAGTTCTAATGCCTTCAAGGCGCATCATAGATAACGTGACCATTATTTTTTCATTCAAAGCACTTGTTTATAATAATAATAATAATTAAAAAATAAATAAAAAAGATACTAAAAAAATTTAATGATCGGACATTTTAAAAAGTAATATGTCTGGTGGGCTAACTTTATACATTTTTCGGATGAATAAATTTGATTTAATATATCAGGTTTAGTTCTTTAATATGAATGTAACTATTGGCGTGATTTTTCAATTTATATGTCACATGTGTCCTGTTATGTTGAAGCGGGATATTTTTAAGTATTTTTAGGACAGTGGGACACGAAACTTAGAAACAAGACTGTCCAGCTAAAAGTTGGACTGTCAGCTGAAAACAGGACGCATGGTCACGTTAATTATAGAGGGTCACTATAAATTTATTTATCACTACGTATTTCACGTACCTACTAGTAACCAAAGATGAATCACTTCGTCACTAATAAAAAATTTTAGAAAATGATTTTTTGGATTTTCTGCAATTTACAGGCGTCATTATTAGGCATGTAGAGAATATCTATTTACAATTTCAATTAGATTTACATGGAACTATAGCACCTTCAAAGAGGGATGCAATTTCATTGAAGATTTGCTTACGGCGCGGGATCAGTTTACACTGGGCATTATTTCCACCTTATCTCCAGCTCGCTTAGCTTTTAATTCAGATGGACGAAACTCGCGAGATAAATTTTTCTTTCACCTATCGACTATGCTACGACTATTGCATTACATTGCCAGACGGTAATATATATCTCCTATAGGCTTAACTTGAACGACATAAGTTTTTTAGACTAAATTGATCTTTCGTCTGAATTTAGTAGCAGTAGAGCTACCTTGTGAAAGAATTCAGGGAAGTTCTGCCACCTTACCCCTTTCTGCCACTAAGCAGTAATGTGAACATTACTGCGTTCCAGTTTGGAAGGGTAAGGGTGCTGGTGAAATTACGGGCACATGGGACTTGTCAACTTATGTATCAGGGTGACGGGCGTAGTGGCAGTGACTCTAAGATCGTTGCGATTAAAGTTCTGAGTGGCACTGCAACTGTTATGGACAGGCGTGTCGCTTACCACCAGGTGCACGACTTGTTCGCCCCGTCAAAAAGATATAATAACAATGTATACAGTATTATTTGTAAAACACTAACAATCTCGCAGGACTATACTAATATCTTAAACAACACTCTTCTGTTCCTTGACTTTATACAAAACGTAACGAATTTACCAGAAACAAACTTTTATGTTGAAACTAGTCAACATATTTTTGATCTGTATTTACTTTCTTTTGTTACCGTTTTGGTTTTGAACACAAGTAAAAGCTGATGAATTATTGAAAGCGTGGAACAGAAGTTGTTTATAATGTTAGTAATATAGTCCTGCGAGGTTGTTGTATATTACAAACAACCCTGTGTATGTAATACTGTGGGCGCAGAACGCACCAGTTTCGCCAGTTCGGAACTTACTTTTTATATTAAGAAGTTTGTGGGTTGTACAATACTTCAAGGTCGGTCATTCTCAAAGCTTTCTTAATGCGTTATTTTCTCAGGTTATTGGTACAAAAACAATAGCACAATCCACTTTGATAGTCTCTTCTAAGCTAACAGATTCCCACGATTAAGTTAACGTGCAACGAGGGCGATGCTCATTCGATAGACATTCTTTATCTTGTTACGAAATTTTAATTGGGTATGTGATTCCGAAAAAATAAACTTTTTGTTTAATTCACACAATATATACAAAATGGGCAGCAGCGTTTTCTTATGTGTTTTATATTTTTTTAAATTTATAATCCACTCACGCTTGGTTTACATTATTTTTGAGATTATTCTCATGTTATAATGTGACCGACGCTACGGTGGTACCTACTTATTATATCTGTTACTTCAAGTTTTTTTTTGTTCTTAACATTCAATAAAAGGTGACACATATCTACGCAAAACATTTAAAAATTACGCTAAAAATAAAACGTACGTGAAACTATGAATTTTATTTATTTTTATTGAATAAATTGTCACTACTTTCACGCACATGACGTGTAATAAAATACAATAGAAACTTAATTAAGCAAGTCGAGCTAAGTTCAATTAAGTAACTCCCATAAGTTGTGTAACAAACTAACCACAAACCTAAATTTAGACAGACAACAATTAAACCTGTACAAAGTCGTAAAACCACTGGCTGCATTCTAATTGTACGAAAACTACAGACCGAATCATTGGTTGGTGGCGGCAGAACGCCTGATGAATAGTTAATGCAATTAGACGCTTGCTAGTCAATTGCTATGATTGCTCATAAATTATTAGTAGGCGCTTGTTGGGCTGTCATCAATTTTTTTTAAACGATACTAATATTACTTAAGTAGACTTTGATTTTACGAAAGTCTACTAAATGATATTGAATCATGGTCATTTACTACTTACTTTATCCGATATATTTTCACTTTGATGCTTTGAAACAGATAAGTCCTTAATGTAGTTTGGGATTTAGGAAGTCAACAATACGTATCAAATAAACTCAGCAAATTATTCATCCACACAATTGAAGCAAAAGGCTACTCAAGACTTCGTAGTAACCGCATTAGACAACAAAAAGGAAGGCACAGGCACTTACGTAGAGCATTGTTTATTAGGAACAATGGATGGCGAAGAAAAAGTGAATAACGCTTTGTTTTGTTATGATTGGGCTGTTTAGAACAAAAACACTCACATTTACCTACACTTACCTCCACACCTACTTATTTACCTACACACCTCATTGAAAATGAATTAAAAGGTACGAACAGTAAACAAAAAAACAGAAAATGTAGAAAAATTATAATGGGGTAATTTCAGGTGTTTTTTCTCTACCTAATTTTGAAGGCAATTTTTGTTATTTAAGTATCTGAAGCATACCATAGCAAATGATTAAATAATGTTTCAGATTACTACACTCGAATATTAAATAATGCTTCGTGATTATATTTTAGAATATTTTAATAAACATTTCCTGAAATTATCTAGGTAGAGAAACTAATTTGAAAATTACCCAATACTCTTTAAAGCAACTATCTAAAATTTTTTTATGATACCAAGGGCAGGGGTAAATAGCGCCTGATGGCAAGCGACACGCCTGTCCGTAACAGTTGCAGTTCGGCTCAGAGCTTTAAATCGCAAAGATTTTAGGGGCACTTCAAAACCGGAACGCAATTACACTCACATTACTGCTTGGCGACAGGAATTGGATAGGTGGCAATACTTCCCTGAACCAACTATTTCACAAAGAGCTATACCGCTACTAAGAATTGTACTTTTAATATGTGCTAATTAATATATTTAGTTACATAGGACGTTGCAGCATTCCACTTTCTATTTATTTATTTTATTGTATTATTCCACTTTCTCCAAAACGAATAACTTTAAAAAGGTGTGTCACAAAGTCAACAAAAAAGACAAATTTGAAAACAAAATAGAGATTTCACTAAAAAGCGTGACAATGACTAAGAAAAACTTGTGCTGTTCGAACGACCGACACGTTATTGTCTATAATCCATTTGTTTAGGTATTTAACTAAATGTAAACAATCTTGAAATGTCCATTTAATGAAATATAGATTTACAAAATTATTTTTACTTACTTTCAAATACAAAATACAAATACTTAGTTACATGTCAAATTGCATGCCTATTTTTAATTCCTATTGATTTGTAAAGTATACGTATAAATAAAAAGATGTCTCAAGATTGTTTACATTTAGTTAAGTACCTAAACAAATGGACTATAGATTAGTGTGCGACTTTTTGAACAAACGTTGTAATGTTATAAATGCAATGTTTTAAATACACGTATACATTTTTATTACACGAGTATGCACAAATTAAAAATAAATCGTAATGTCATGGAATTTAAATTAATATTTCTATTCAAAACAACAACGCGAACCAAAGGATGCAAATATACAGGGTGATTTGTAATTATACTAATAACCTCGCGAGACTATATTACTAACATCATAAACACCATAAAATTTTAGGAATTGAAACTACTTTTCCGGATGTAAATCGCGTATACTTGTTTTTTCAAACAAACCAACGTTTCGGGCCCTTTACAGGTCCCATGGTTACGGTTGACTAGTCGTTTCCTATGTTTAACAATGGCGAAAACCTAAGAACTCGATATCATAAAATTTTGTTCCACTTTGAATAATTCGTACAAAATTAAATATTAAATAAACGCTCTAAACGGTGATAACTCTGTACGGTAACAAGAGAAACAGGACGCTAGTATGTTTGAACTTTTATACCTGACTTAAGCCGTAAAGGAATTGTACTGACATTCGTATCTCACGAACGAATTATTACTAGACTAGAAAACGACTAGAAAAGTTCATCCGGAGGTTTTACTTCGAGCTAGAAAATGGAACCCAAGTCCATCTGTTATTAGTTTATATTATACCTTTTACAAAAAGGCTTGGGACTGCTTATGCTAGCGTACAAAATTAAAATAACGTATTCATGTCATGATATAACTTTAATTTCAATTGCGTTGCGTGAAACCATGTCAAAAATATGTAGCAAGCGATCGTTAAATGTAGAACTATCATAGGTTTTCTTTTCAGCCTCCTACAAAAAGAAACATACAAAAAGGAATATAAATTTAACAAATATTTTATTCTCTTTCAGATGGCGTCAATGCACTGGACTCTACTTGCCATCCTCTTAAACACAACGCTCATAATCGCCGCACCTAGTGATATTAACAAGCTGGAAGATATCGCTACAGTCGAGAAAGCCGATGCTGAACTACAAACACCTTTAATTCTAACTGAAGAATACAAAGACAATACGGAGACAACTCAGGGACAAAGACAAAAAAGATTCTTCAACTATTACGGATATGGCTTTCCTCCCATTAATCCAGTCATATATCCGAACAGAGATGATCAACATGGACAATATGGTTATGAAGATCCCATAGTACAAATTCAAAGACGATTGCAAGACATTGCTGCGATTGCAAGCACATCGAACCACAACTACAATGTGCCACCGCCATTTCCGCCTGGAGCACATTTTCCTATTCTTTTTCCCATCATTTTTATCCCTTACGTTAACTGTGGGTGTACTCTTAATGAAACTCCTAGCAATCAAACACCTGGTAATCAAACACAACTTTCAAATGTGAACGGCACATCTGGATATGTGCCAGACCTATCTACCAGATTTCCGCAAATGGAAGATGAAAACCAAAATTGGGGATTCTTTATTAACGAAACAGAAGAAACCGACAATCTAGAAGAAGACTTCACAAGACCGATTTCTTTTGACCCAATTTTACCAAACCGACCTATGAATCGTCCGCCACCAGAAGTAGAACACGGAAGCAGTCAGGCTGGAAGCGCTGGAACGAACAATCAGGCCAGTTCAACGACCACTACAACAACTATTCGCCCAATGCCCAATCCTCCGAGACCAATGCAGAATAGACCTCAGTCAGCTTCTCTAGATCCTCCTTCAGCTTGTGATGGGGCGATTCTTAGCTGTTGTCATCAACCACAAGTGACATACGATTGTTTTGCCTTATCAGGTTGTCCTGACCCAAGTTCTTATGGGAATCCCTGTGAAGCCAATGTTATTTTGAGAGTAATTAATAGATTCCAAACGTATTATAGAAGAAGAGGATAAATAGTGCATCGTCGGATTAACGTACATGAAAAGGAAAATCCTGAAAAAGTCGTCTTGAACACTTTAAAATTCCATAAAAAGATGAGATGTAATTTTACAAAGTTTAATTTGGGTAATTATGGCAAAATAGGTCGTAAGTAGGTCAATATAGATTCTGTGAGAGCAGCTGAAAACTTGTACTTGAAAATTAGGTATTACAGCGGTTACACACGGACAAACGTGCGATAAAAACAGCGATACAAAAGCGCGTTTGGAAAACGCGCGATTCGCGCGATTGCATCGATGCAGTCGCTTATGTTGAAAAATGTGTATATGTTTATGCACATTGTTTTGTTAATTGTAAGTTTAAAAGGGAAATTAATTAATTAAAAACGTATATTGTGTTTCCATCGCGATTGCATCGCAACTGCATCGCTGCAGACGCGCTGTTAAAAATCGCCGTTTGTAACCGCTCTTAAACGTGAAACACGCAGAGAACAGGGCGCATGACAGGTCGGGAGCATGGCGGGTGTAATTCTGTCTATTTATGTAAACAACAACACGTCACGCGCCGGAATTACACACGACATTCACTCGGCCCGACCCGCGCCCGTCCCGCACCCGCTGTCCGAGTGTTTCACGCTTTAACGTAACACACAATTGCTTTGAAAAATGTTTTTTTACAATATCAAATGATGGCACGAATAAGTGCGTCTGGTTGTACGCGACATACCAGAGTGACTCAGAGCTTCAAATCGCAAAGATTTGAGTGGAACTGCCACTGTGCCCGTCACCCTGAGACATAAAGTTGACAAGTCCAATGTGCCTGTAGTTAACCCTTCCCCATCAAAACCGGAACACAGTTGTGCGTTACATTACTGCTTGACACAAGCTCTACAGCTACTAAAACTAGGACGTAACATACTTATGTATAATCAGCTATATGAATAAGTTATTAAATGCTTTCTTACAGTCGATCTCTGTTTTAGAAATTAAAGTCGATAAAATTTAAATATTCCTTAATGACTTACTTCCTACTGCTAATCTTAAAATGCAAATTATGTCGAGGATTTTCCGAAATTCCGGATGAATAATTAACAAAATTTTGTATTAATTCTGTGAATTTGATCGAGCGTTTGAAACTTTTCCAAGAACTGTAATATTTAAGAAATTTTTCGCCACATTTTCGTAAGTCAGCTTGAGTTATTAACACTATTAAATATAAAAAGTTTTTTAAGCATTTGTTTTTTTAATAGTGCGAATTGAAAATGTAATTATAATGTAACACTAATTTTGTTCCTATCGATTTGTTTATCGTGTAAAATAGTCTTTATGTCGTACTTGCTTCTTAATAAAAACGTAGTAAAGCCATTAAGCCATTTTGTTTTATATGTAGACGCGGAATGTAAATTGTAATATTGCTTTTTATAAACTGTTTTTATGAGACTATTTCCTATTTTTAACCGACTTCAATTGGTCTGTATTTTTTGTGTGTTTGTTACGCGATGACCCGATATCTGTGAACCGATATTGAACATTCTTTTTTTATTGACAAGCGGACGTATTAGGCCCATTAAAATTTTAAGAAAATATTGCATATCTCGATACTTCCAAGGAACAACGCCAATTTAATTTTTGGATCTGTTCTGTTTTTATTTTCTTATATTTTTCACAAAATTCGTTTTTACGAACTTAGTTTTTTTTCTTTATTTTATTTTCACAAAATTCGGAAATCATATTATTAGTAAATAAATATGTTTGTTTACAAAAATAGCAGAAAATGACCAAAAAATCAAGATGGCGTAGTGTTCATTGGAGGTATCGATCTAAAGATGGCAAATTAGGGAATGAATCTTTTATTGAATTTCACCCATTTCTCGTTAACCGATTTCAATAAAACTTGCTAGTTTGCTTGCTAACTTAGATGTTATTCCTAAAAACATGCTATGGTGACCTAGGAACTAAGATGGAAATGACAGATAGATGAAGGCAACTTCGAAACAGTGCACAAAAATGTAACCTTATGTTTGGATAACGAAATACGGCAACGATCACAGCAAAAGCGGATCAGACAAAATTTTAAGGCCGGTTTAAAAGTCATAAATATATACTTTGTTCATTATATAACTGGGTTAGTTCAGTATATGAAACCACTTAATTTTTACTACTACAAAATGTTTTTACCTACAGCACTATAAGATATGGTTTTTTTGCGATGTGGCAGTGTTTTCATATGATTTTGTTGGACTTTACGAATAATATCAATTATTGTTTACAAAGTAAAAATAATGATTCTGCAGATAAAGAGGCGACACACTTTCAGTTCTGTTCTTGCCCATTAATATACAATAGAAGGCCAATTTCAAAGAAAACATATTAAAGTTTCACAAATTACTAGTAAAAATTAAGAAAAGTCGCCTATATGCCTATAGCATAATAAATAGATTTTAGACTACAGCACGTAGGTAGTTGTTTTATGTTAACGCTTTTGTACTATTCATAATTTTGTACCTGTATTTTGCCCTATCGATTAATTTTCTTATTATTTTTATGATTTCTCATAATCATTATTATATGTAATTATAATAATAATAATAACAATTATAAATAATGCATTTAATATATAATAAAACTGCAACTGCAACGCTCGAGTCGAGTTAGTCAACCGAGTGACAGACTTCGAGAGTACTTCCGTAGGTCATCCATAGTGGGATAACTACGGATTTCGTGCTTCGAGAGTAGGCTCCCAGGTTCGAGTCCTGTCAGATCGAAGGAATTTTTCTTTGTATTCGATCTCTGTATTATAATTATAACAAAATGCATACAAATTTGATATACACTTTAAATTACACCCTGTATATATTGTTATTACAATTAATGTGAATTCTTAAAATTAGGATGAAAAACGGATCAGAAAAATAAAAGTTAAATGATGTAATGGAACAATTTATTCATATTAGTATCTTGATGTTAACGCTAAGTATTTGTGTATTATAAGTAGAAATAAAGATAACAGGTACATATTTACAGCTTTTATATTTTTCCTTTCAAATCTTCTCCCTTCCATCAAGTACAAACGTGAAATATGGTATGATATTGTGTAACGGGCTGGTAAATGTGAAATATACAGGGTGACTAGTTAATTGACGATAATATAAGGACTGATTTCACTCATGAAAGCGAACAACTTTGCCTAAGGACCTTTAAAATTGCGCATAAAAATCAACCATGCATTTCTGTCAAGCACATAATAGCAATTTCATATGAAACAGTTCATATATTATTGTAATTTGAATTTGAATTTGAATATTGGGAATTCAAATAATGTAGTCGAATTGTTCGCAATTATAATATTCAATATTTCGCACCCTTGGTATAATAAGGTCATATCTTTTCAGGAGAAGAGGCTTAAAGATTCTGAGAACGATACATTTTTTATTTTTCAATAGGATAGAAATTTTACATACACATAATTTGTCTCTTGTATACTTCGATTTGTTTAGAATTAGAAAAACTGTAAACACAGACGTAGTGACCAACCAGTAACATCAACAAAAAATTTATAACAAATGACATTTATAAATCACGTAAAAAGTTTCCATTTAATGTTTGGCAGTCTTTGAAATAGTTTACATTTATAAAGACAAAAATTTGTAAGTAGTACAAGTAAAAAAAGGTATTAAATATATTTGAACATTTTGTTTCACGGTTTTTATTAAATTTCTTTAGATATACAACGACTGATTAAAATGGTGCCTGATAAAAGACTCAAAATTTTCTTCTGTCTAGTGATAGAAAAACTAAGTTTAGTAAAGTTTACATTTTTAACGTATTATCACAATGTCATGCGTCTTTACTATACCGGAGGCACGAATTATAATATATATTATGAAGCCAATGTTTGCTATATAAGCAAAGTAAGTTATAGTTAAAAGTAAAAAAAATAATGATATGGTTTTGTAATCACATACTCTTCGTTGAAAATTTTAAATTTCAATTTCGAGTG
Source organism: Hyposmocoma kahamanoa (assembly GCF_003589595.1). Lineage (NCBI taxonomy): Eukaryota > Metazoa > Arthropoda > Insecta > Lepidoptera > Cosmopterigidae > Hyposmocoma > Hyposmocoma kahamanoa. Next base: position 4,290,007 of record NW_020653854.1, on the reverse strand, counting down.
TCGTTCCAGTAACACGTTTAAAACATCGCAATAAAACTTTAGTCTTGTCGCTTTTGTAATTATTTTTTTATAGTCTGTATACAATTTCGGCCAATTTGAGAGAAAACCTAAAATAAAGATATTGCGTACTCCGAAGCGTAATGTCGATACGGTGCGCGAGTTCTATGGGCGCTTGCACGGTTATTACTCTAATGGTAATGTTTATTGTCTATTGCATAATAGGTCAAGGAATACTACCCTGCTTGTCATACTTAACGCATTTGCTTTTCGGTAGCTTAAGAGATGTTGGCACCAAAAGTTTTATTGTCGTCTAATAAAAAATACCCAAATTTTGCATAACTGTAAAACGAACACTAAATGAGATATAAAAAACCGATGAATTTTTTATATTTATTTATTTATGGGCTTTGATCGTTATTGAACATGTCAGCCCCATTAGAAAAACGGTACATCAAGAAAACACTCATTATAATTCAGACCGATAAATCAAAATACTGTCTAACTAAACATGTATACAAAATCTCCGCGGCACAACACATTGGCTCCGACAAAACAGATTGAAACTACCCAACATTAAATGTACAGAAGCCAGCCTGTGCAAATAACCACGCCCTGATAGGCTCCGTCCGAACACGCTCCATGAACAAATGATGTACATCCTCAGGTCTATGAACACACTCAGAACTCGGTGACGAAAAATTTTCATAGATTTCCTATAGATGGCGCTACGGCTAAAAAGTGGTTGAAAATTAAACATAAAGATCCGACAAACAAACACATAGAAAAACTCGTGAGGTCCGCTGCTTTGTTCCGTAGCTTCGTTGGCAATGCGTCTGCCACGGTTTTCTAGAAAACGTTAGTTCAAATCCGGCCGGATCGAAGTAATTTTTTCTAAGTGTTCGATCTTTCTAATAATTATAACACACTCAGGAAACTACCGCGGTGGCGGGCTAGCATGGAGGTGCAACGTCTTCTCATTATGACATAGAAGTCATCCGCGTGCGCCTCTGCAAACATCTCCGAAGCATTGCAACGCCACGACAACCCATCCTGATTGCGTTATTGTATTGGACACTCTATGACCTCGCTGCAAAATGAATTATTTAAGAATAAAATATCTGACTTTGTGCATAATTTTTATAAGTAGATATTTCTCTTTAAATACTACAGAGAACCTGCTAAATTTTGTTTTTTCAACTGAAGCCTTATTTATTAAATTCTATTTATCCTGAAATTTGCAAATCGCCCAGCGGCTTAACGATACGCCGTCAGTCGCCACTGGGCGCTTGTCGACATTCTTATTTTATTCATATGAAATTCACAGTGCACGAATTGCAGGACGCAAGAGGCGACCTAAAATCTAAATCTCACCTGAAATGTAGGTGTTGAAGTGCCTCGCCGTAAACCACACCAATTACCTGGGTCTCGAACTAGGGAACACTTGAGTATCAGAGCGACAGAATTCACTCTGAAGCACTTCCCAGAATACCCAGGCCGTAACTAATTTACAAAAGTTCATTTCCCAAATTGGTACAACCGGGAATCGAACCCGGGACCTCCTCAAACAGCGCCCACCATGTTAAAACCACCGAGGTTGTCATTTTTGTTTCACTTAACCTCGTAAATGGCAACTTTTGAATATCAACCGGAATCTTTTTATAGCAGCGTATGCTTTACCCCATAAATAAAATTGCTCTGTGAAATCGACTGTCAAGAACAGGCAGTTTATTTTTGTCTCTCGTGAATACGAGATTCACATTTACATTTATGTAAAATAATAGAGATAATTATTAACCAAAAACCGACCTCAAACGTTTGCTTATCGGATTTTTTATTGTATTTGTTACCCTTAGAGGTTGACTATTTTCTTCGAATTTAAATGGGACCAATACACCTCCGTAGAACAACGATCTATGTGCAAGACTACTTGTTCTCAGGACATAGTACATTGCGTTCGTTCTTCTTTGCGAGTGGATGTTCAGATCGACCGTTGTTCTATTTTATATGCCCGAAACGAAATAAGATATATAATTTCTCAAAATACCTTTATATAGGTCTTGGTTTGAATAACGAAATCATTCTCGTAACATGCTTAATCTCTTTTCTCTATATAATTACACCCGACTCTGTTCTTCGGAAGCGTCGAAATAGTAGAGTAATCGTGTAACATACACACACCAAAAATACCCTCGAATTAGGGACGTCCTCCTTTTTTAAAGTCGGTTAAAAATGCATGTAATGTAAAACCGACCGTAAGGTAAATTTGCGAAAACATTTTTTTAATGTAACTTGACCGACGTGTGTGAACTCAGGAACTGATAAATTAATGACCACACAAACATGCGTAGTCGTTAAGCGCACGTATTTTCCCATGTATAGCAATGTGATACATGTCCACGAACAGGTTGTTATGACGTACGTAGCAACGTACGAGCCTTTACAAGTTGCACTTGTACATTGACTTGGACTTAGTAACGCGAAATCTTGGGAAAAAAACATCCTCCAATCTAAGAATCGATAGAAGTGTACTTCGAACACAGTTTTTTTTGGGGAAAAATCATCGATACTAATATAATAAACAGGCTGTTTGAGATTATGTTGGTTAACTTAACAAGTATTTCAAATGTACCTACAATTGACGGTCGGTGAATTAAAAAAAAGTAAGCCGAAGTTGAATGTACGCAACAAACTTAGCAATGCAAGTCTTATTGCTTAGTTGAAGAATAATTTTCTTTGACAAGCTAACGGGAATGGTATAATAGGGATCAGTCACCAATGCTGCCTTCATACGTAAAGAATGAGAAAAAAATTATAAACCACTACCTTCTACCCGCGACTTCGTCTGCATAGAACGACTACTTCGAGTGGCCCATTAATCTAGAGGGATAATTGACAAAAATCGATGAAACATTGTTTATTTTTGGAAAAATATGAATTTTTAAATTCCTTATTTCAAAAATGATTGGTTCTCCACACAAACTTTCGTCTTCTATTTCACCCCGTTTTGAAATTTACGTTTGTGACAGAAAGTGGCCAATGTCCTTCTCCTAGGTTCCAGTTATCTCTATATACATATATAATAGACAGAGTTAGTTTCGTATTTATAAAGCTAGCTTAATGTAGGTGAAAGTGATAAAACTTCTATACAATTTACATTCATGTTAACTGATTATTTTTCAACATTTTATATTATACTAGTTACACTCGTGCAATTATTAGTCACAAAGATTGAAACTAAGTTATTGCAACAAACTTGTTAAGTCCATACAACTGACAAATGGTCAAATATCCGTTTAAGTAGAAAAAATAGAGCACAAAATTGTCTTTTAAAAACAATTAAAATTAGTTAACGTGTTGGACTTATCGGAACCTACCCTAACGATGCATGGCTGAAATATTATTAAACAATTCCAATATCATAGAACTGGGTTATGGTTTTTTTATGATATCTCTAAAAATTATTTTGCCACTTACCCGCGTGTACAGCAGTAAATATATTATGAATGCGAACGAAGCTACAAGCGAATACTAGTGATAAATCCACGATTCTGTGGTTAAACTGGACTCGAATGAAGTGTACACATATTTATAAATACGTACACACATTTTGTTTCAAGCCAGACGGCCGGAGGTAGAGTTGTAGAACGAACGCACGTTTGGATTAACTTGGCCGTGAAACGTGTTCTAGTGATTTTTACTTAAATTTTAATTTAAAAATAAAACAAATAGGTAAGTCATATTATTACTATGTTATTGTTTAAATACTTTATGTAGGTGCATAAGTAAAATACGTAACAGTGATTTTACCATGAAAGTAAGTAGGTAACTATACCAATTCTTTATTTCCACTTCGCAATAGGTTAGCTACAAAGCTAAACATTTGAACAAAAGTAACATAAAATGGCGGAAGTAGTTTGTATTACCTATATCAGAATAGTATTTTATGCAATCGTTGCATAATGAGGGTTCTTAAAGTCGAGGCCTAAGTAGAGATTTTAAGACCTAATTATGTAATGGTTGCGTACAATACTTTAAAATAATGTAGTAGAACCTATGTTTAATGTATAATTTGTTAACAAAGACAGTATAGCGGTTGAGTAGCATGCCAATTGATATTTTAATTAGCAAAAATACGACGTTCATTTTTTTTATTTCATTTTTTTTTTAATACGTTCTGTATATAGATAGAACTTTCATGAAAATTTTCAGCTCAATGGCGAGCACTTAACTTTGATTCAGAACTAAAAAGAGCGCCTTTGATATGATTTCTAAAATTATAGTTTTCAGATTTAAGTACAGGAGTAGAAAAACATTCTTTTTTTGAATTTATTTTGTCCGAAACACGTTAAACTTTTATTATTTTGTTATTCAAAACAACAACAACAACAACACATCTGCGACGATTTCATATTTATTTTGTTTAATCTCTTTATAAAGAGGAAAAACCTTTGATGTAAACAAAATTGTTGTAATAAAACGAAATATCAACTTGTTATATCACAATCTAAAATCAACCTCGATATATAATGATTTATTCATGTAAACCCATTTAGAATTAAACAGTTTTTTTGTGTGAATTTTTAATTCATGTTTCTAGCTTAGAAGGCTATTTGACTCAAGTTGGGCAATTTGTTTTTTACGTCTGGGTCTTCGCGGTGAGCATTTATGCCACTATAAAAACAATAGAAACAATGGATATCTAGACGTAAACATTGTGAACGTTTCTAATTTCTATTGATTTGTGATGGACCTTCCAATGTTATCCATACATATTTTAATGTATTCACTTGATAATATTAAACAACAATGTTGTTGCCTGTTGACGTGCATGTGAACAATTATTTGATTGGACACTATGAAACTATAGTTGTTTTTCTATTGCGATGACCATAAAATCCATCCTTTGTTAATGTATAAAAGAAAAATATTTAAAAAAATTAATACCAAACATTAATCAATAATGTATCGTAAGTTCATGCTGATTTCCAACGTTTGGAGTAACTTTAGAAAATTTTTGTCTTGTAATTACAAAACACTGCTTTTAGTGTCGTTTGAAAGTTTCTTTGTCATCAAAGTCTTTGCCCAATCAAAGAATTTTATAAATACCGAAATAAGTGAGTCTGAAGGAGCTATATCGGGCGAATGTAGCGGACGAGGAAACACATCCGTGTCTAAGTGACACTTAGATAGAAAATTAGAAATATAATAATTTTAAATAGAAACATAATAGATCATTCATAAAAAAACCGACATCAAAAGTTTCCTTATCCGCTTCCGCTGTGTTCGTTATGTGGATTTGCCAAGTCTTATTGACATCGGTTAACGGACGGTGGGTGAAACTCAATAAACAGAATGCATCCCCACATTTGCCACCCTCAGAAATGGAGTGTTTTCTTCAAATTTGAATGAGACCACTATCAAAGCCTCTTTCTAACAAAAAAAGAATAATCGAAATCGGTTTATAAATGCCGAAGTAATCACGTAACATATATACAAAAAACAACTTCCTCCTTTTTTGTAGTCGGTTCACTAAATGTAGTTATAATTTGGAAAACATAACAAGGTGCTGAAACCTCCTGCATTTTAGTACATCATCTCAAAACAGTACTTGAAAGGAAACATGAATGGTTGATTGGACGCGTGGTGATTATTCTGATTGTCATAAAAATTTTTGAATAGAAAGCCACCGTGATACTCAGACACATTAACCAAAATAATAGATAACTCACGTAATTAATCCGAATTTTTGCTCAACATCTTTCGAACCAATTCGTGGTCCTTAATCATGAGATTCCGCAGCGGTTCGAAACATATGTACTGGTTCCATCGAGTCATGATTCGGTATGCGTAAGTTATCCGTTGTACTAGTTAATATACCATAACAATTGTAGCAGCCCCATAGCTTTCTGTTTTACTTTTGATTGTGGTGTCCCTCCCTACCGATCTTTAGGGTGTACGAGAAGGGCACTGTAACCAGTACCCTGGGTACACGTACAGTACAATATCAGCAGTAGAGCTCCTTGTGAAAGAGTTCGTCCGGGGAAGTACGGCCACCGTTCTTATTTCTGCCACCAAGCAGTAACGTGAGCATTACTGCGTTTCGGTTTGGAAGGTAAGGGTGCTGGTGAAATTACAGGCACATGGGACTTGTCAAGTTATGTCTTAATGACAGTGCCCCTAAGATCTTTACGACTTAAAGCTCTGAGTGGCACTGCAACTGTTATGCACAGGCGCGTCGCTTACCACCAGGCGCACGACTTGTTCGTCCCGTTACTTGGATAACAAGAAAAAAAAAAACAAATCCCCTTAAAATACATTAAATTATTGAGAATATTAAATATTCCACTATGGCTATGATCAAATCTAAGTTTTCATCCTTTACAGTACGGTGTAGCTCTTATAATGTTATGTGCAATGTCCTCAGTGGACGGGAAAACCCAACCGTGCCGTGACATTGTTCATTTATTGATACGGCTCTCTGACGTCACTCGAGCTTGTAAAGTATAAACAGTATTTGTTATGACCGTTTTGACCCCGGCCTGATGAATATTGCTGCACTCAGAGAAAAGCTTTGCTAGCTGAGAACTGACAGAATTGTTTAGTGTTCAGAACAATTTTTTTTATTGTCATGGAACTAAAACACGATTCGCGCTATCCATGAATATAAAAAATATTTGTTATAAAAACTAAATAAACTGTCAGTTCGCAGTGAACAAAGGTTTTTTCTGAATGGACCGGCTGATGGAGTGACAGATGCCGAATGGCAGACGGTGTCTTCGTGTTCTTCTGTTTAGCCGATGTCATTTGTTATGAACAACTACTCCAGATTAGTTTAATTTAGAAAGCCTCGACCTCCATGTCGAAACTGAAAAGATAGATAGGAGGGTGGACTCTAAAAAATGTACAATATAGTAGCAAAATGGCAGCAAAACGGCCATTAAAAAAACCAGTTCACTCTTTGATAATAGTAATTATCACTCATGTAACCAATGAACGTCAGTATATTGACGTAATTTGAAAAAAAAATATTTTCTAGTATGAAGTCCCGTCTGTATATAATCAACCGTATATAATGTAGAATAGTGGAGTAGACCTTAAAAGAGAGCTGTGGCCACTAGCGGTACTTTTTTTACGATAACAAGACCTAAGGGGTTTCAAACCGAAACGCAGTAATCCTCACATTACTGCTTGGCGGCAGAAATACGTAAGATGGCAGTACTTCTGTCAATGAACTCTTTCATTAGGAACTCTATTGCTACTACTTGGATGGCTATAGGCTGGGTGTTACCGTCTCTTAGGTACTTTTGACACCTTCGAAATTTCCTGTGATCTATATACATCACAATATTTTTATATACCATAATTTATATACATGACGCCTTTTTTTAATGCCTAAATGCATTAAATATTCAAAATACATGGAAAAAACAGTTACGCAAATTATTAGTCTACTTCCATCCTAAAAAATTGAACATTGATATCAATTTAGTATACGAACAACTGACAATTAAATAATTATTTATACAAAGTGTTTAATATGTTTTATATTAAATGAATATGGTGTTAAACCGGAAATCCTTGTGATAATCAGTATCTGTTTGTTGTCAGTAAATGTTTTCTGTACATTATATTGCGCGTTTTTATAGAGTATAAAAAAGTTTAGGCTTTGTTTATTTTTTGTTGAAACTTCACAGTTTATTTGGTATACCTAAATATAATTTTGCATTAATAACATTTCGTTTTTCGTTTCAGCCAATATGGTTCACAGCGCGACGATTATTTGCCTAATGGCGGTGTTTACGCAAGCAATTTGCGCCCCTCAAGTCAAAACCACAAAGGACAAAATTGCCTCCACACTCGCCACCCCAGCTAACCTCTCTTACGACGAATTACTATTCATTCTCAAAGTTAGGAACGGAGAAGAAGTGACGAAACCGATATCACTCTCACCTTGCGCCAGAGCAATATTAGGATGCTGTCGAAAGAAAATTATGAACGAACAATGCTCTGAAACTTTACAATGTGGAGCGTTCTTCTTTGACGTGAACCCCTGCGAAGACAAGTTTGTAATAGACGCTTTGAACGCAGCTAGAGCTTTCTACGAGCAATTTAATACTGTGAGAAGGTAATTAGTGAAATCAATCAATGACAAGACTTGAGACGAAGACTATAGAACAAAAAGCGTTCTAAGTGAACAGAGGAAAGTTTTATCAAGAAGCACTGGCGACAAATTGTTGTAGTCGGTGGTGCGTCGAGAATTTTAAGTTTAAATAAAGGTTAAATTGAGGCTTACGATGATGATTGTGTGATTCACGTGATACGGGAGATGAATGTTGACGTGAAAGCCTAAAGTTGCCGATTTCATTATAGATTTAATTAATAAATTTGTTTTAAAAAGATATGGTATTTTAAAATTTGGAGCTCACTGAAAGTTGGAAACCGATTTCAATCCTAGGATCTTATGTATGTGGTTTGCAAATACGTCAAGTAATAAAGGTCTTGTGATAATGCTTTACCCTGATATAAAAGTGATACATAATAATTTTCTATCGAAATGAAAGCTGATGATGAGATATCTTGGCTAATAATTTCTATGTCGTCTAGACTGTCGACTAAATCGTGAAGACGTCGTTAAATATAAATCTGAATAATTTGACCTAAAATTACACCATTACTTTAATAAGGCTTCATTTGCAAAATGACAATTTTTCAGGAGGGAGGTTGAAACGATCCACGATAAAAATAAGTCGGTAATTTTCATCCTTAAGAATGGTTACATATGGCGATTATTTACACTGTTTACAATCGCTTATAAATCACAAGTGCAGCGATGCAATCGCGCGTTTGTATCGATGCAGTCGCGCGTTTTTTTATCGATGCAGTCGCGCGTTTTCATCGCTGCTTAAACTCACGCGTGTGTGTTAAGATAGACGATTAGATACTGCATCGCGTTTGCATCGCTGTGTAAAGTCGCCATGTGTAACCGCTCTTAACAGGTTATAAAATTTAACATATACATAGTTTATTTTATGTAGTGCGTATTATTTTTATGACCTACATATAAAATCATAAAGAGGTAAAAACAAAAGGAATATAATTTCTAAATTGAATTTCGTAGGCACAGGCAATCATACAAGAAAAGTGCTTTTATCACATAACAGACAGTTAAATAAGCATAAAAAATTATCATCTTCTTTAATTCGTGGAATCTTAAAACCTCTCTTAAAAAGTTGTCATTTTGCAGATGTGCACTTGTTTGATGTTATTACACCACGGGTGCGATTTTTGCCTAACATATGGTTTACAAAAGGTGGTACACATCAAATAATAATCCTTTTTAGCATATTAATATACATTTTAGTAGTTAGTTCAATATAATCAGATATGACAGACTAATTGGTTGATCTATATAGATTTTTAAAAGTCTATACAACCCTTAAATGGCTTTGGTAGATTCCACATGACAGTGAAAGTGTTGGATCAATCGCTTCGGAAAAAATTAATAATAAAATTAAGGATGTACGGACAACGGCACATCAGACTACACATTTTTGTTCGAAACTCCAGGGTAATGGAACAAGATACGTCAATGTGTAGCTTGATATGCTGGCGTGTGTACACTGATAACTATACGGTGAGAAAACATGATTCTTAAAACTTTTCATGATAGAAAAAGAAACACAAAACTTACCTCGAAATTTCACAATAAAACCGCTGTATTCAATACAACTTCACGTATACCAATGATTATTTTCTATAACAACTGAACAACATAGACCACGTACAGTAAACGATACAAATTTCTCAAGTGGTTTTAATTTCGTTTGTAGAAAAATACATTCTGAAATAACAGATACGAGATTGAAAGCTGTCATTTCGCCTTAAAACCGAGGAAGTCAAACAAAATGAGTTAATTCAATGATTAAATTGGTAAAAGAGAATTTCTATGAATACTAATTAAATTTACCTACTGGTTTTGTTTATACTGCTGAGTACGAAAGAACTAAATCTAAATTGTACCAAGTCAGATGAATAATTCCCACTCCTCATGGAAAAATGGCATAAGTGGAGTTACGTCAAAAACGTTTATTGCTCCATTAGATAGGGAAAATTATAACTCACATCCTCTCCAATTCTTGTAGCTCTATCGACTAATAATGTAAACATGTAAACATACAATATAATAACATGTTTGACGTAACTCCACTTATACCATTCCTCCATGAGGGGTGCGAATTGATTTTGAAAAAGAAACGATTTTAAGCAGGATTCGAAAATAACAAGATATTTATTTTCTTTGATAATCATCACGATAATATCGAGTTATTAGGTTTTTGCAATTGTTACATTTATGTAATGAAACTATTTTTTCGGATGTAAATTGCGTATTTTTCACACAAATCCTGACCCTTTACGTTGGTTTATTTGAAAAAACAAATAGACGGGACTTAGATCCGAAACAATATTACCAATTATCATGACAATTAGCTGATATTTATCTATGCTGATCCACAGTTTTAACCGACTTCAAAAAAAAAGGAGCCGTTACTCCGGCAATTGTGAACCGACTGTCGGACGTCGGGCAAATGCCGGAATAATCGCTTAACATACACACAAAATAATAATAATAATAATACAGTCGAATTGGAAACCTCCTCCTTTTTTGAAGTCGGTTAAAAGACAGATCGATCACGAAATCGCCGCCGCCACACGCGTCGCTAATTTTTGAGAAAACTAAATAAATACGAAGAAAAAGCTTTGGTAAAACGACTTGACATGTTTGGACGCCTTTAAATTAGACGCAAATAGAAGTGCCGCTGTCGCGCCACTATTAATTTTCATACAATATTTAGACGCTCAGTTGCAGCACCTTTGTCGTGACACGCGCGTGTCACTTAAGCATAACACACACAGAAAAAGACTACTGGTCGAGCGCGTGTCGGGTCGGGAGCACGGCGGGTGTCATTCCCTGTATTACCCGACACCGCGCTATAATCGCACCACTACAGAACTTTTACAAGCGTCCTTTGGATACGCCTGGGATTGTCGTGGACATCGCAGCTACATGGGCCATACTGTGGGCGGGATTACCCTGGACACTGCTCGTACGCTTCTTTTTCCTTACTTGCGGTCTTCTACAGTGTTAACTCTTCTTTTTTCATTTTAATCTTCTGTAATAAACACTTCCAAAATTTTTTTCTACAATTTTTCTTCCACGATTTTTTTGTCTTCTAATATTTTCTTCTATAATTTTTCTTTCTGTTGGTCGTCTTGACGTTAAATTTTCAATAATTTTCCTGTATTGTAATCTTCATTGTTATGTTGTTCAAATGTACTATTCTTCACAAAAGATAAGTTCACTGGTATGGGTCGCCATCTCATATTATCATATTAGACGTAGATGATAGAGTTAAAATTGATTGATTTTAATTTTTGTGTTTCATTTTTCGTTGATTCAACGTCTCTTACATTTTTATTGTTCGGTCTCCAGAATATGAATGAGAAAATAATACGATTTAAAATGAAAAGTAAACTTAATTTCTAACCAAGCAATACGTACCATATTGCAGTTAGACTATAAATATAGTCTATAAATATACTACACTGACACAAACACATGGCAGAACAATGCTAGCGACAGTATTTTGTTTATCCAATCAATTTTATAATTATTGAGATAATTACCGTGATAATTATTGCTTGGAACACTCATTTTAAGCAATAAGTGAATCTGGTTTTCCACAAAGAAAGATGGTAGGAAGCCGCTGAATTTTGTGTTCAGATTGGGTGCTACGGTTGGCAAAATGAAAAATGGCTTGACGACGGTGGCGTGGTCCTTTAGCAGCGTTAGTATATTGAAATAATATAACGACAGCGATAGCATTGTACATTTCTAAAAGCTTACTATAAATTCTAATACAATCTTAGAAATAAAGAAAAACTAACACATCCCTTTACCAGATTAGTTAAAACAAAAAAAAAACACAGCTTGTATAATAAAATCAAATTGTATAATAAATTACCCCTAGCAATAACACATTTGACTATCGAGTTTAAAAAAAGCCAATTTGTAAAATTGAGGAATTCCTAGAACTGTCTCTGAAGCAAGACCAATTCTTATAATTATTTGAAGGATTTTTACTTTTTTTTTTAAATTTATCTTTATATCTTAAGACTGAATTCTATTATATTATTGGTATGTTAATGTGTTTTGTTTTAAATTATTTTAGCGTTTTAAATGACAATTACATTAAATTTTCTGTAATTTTATTATTGAAATTAATGTAATGAGGTATTTTAATTTTTTTTATTTATAGTATTTTGACTTGCCATTTTTTTCGTAACATGGTCAATAAATAAATTGAAAATTTAAAGAATTCTAATGCTTAGTATATCTTATGGATTTACGAATACATTTATTCACCAGGGATGCAAAATGCCTGAATGGTGTTTAGAGATCAGCCAACAGAAACTAGAGTAAAAAAAATGTACTCTTATCGACAATACAGAAAACTGCTTTATACCGCGAAGTGGCAGAATCGATAACAAAGCGTGTGCCCAAGTCAGGATTCATATTTCCATGCTGAATTTTGACAACTTGTCAAGGATAAATCTATTTGCGAACGTCGTACTTGCATGCTAAATTCTTGTTTATGTTTGTGGAAGCCCCACAGATCTATTTGTTCTAATCGATGTATTGTACGTATCCCCTGTTTATGATTGTTTGTTTCTCTTTGAAAAACAAATGAGGAGGTTATTTTATTATAATAAGAGAGCATTTGACTTCCATCTCACGACGATGAATTCCTATTCACTCTCGCCTAGAACAGGTCCAAGTTATAGCTGACTTACCTTGACTGACTGCCTGAATTGACTGCCACGCAGTTATCCCAGGTTCGATTCTTGGGACGGGTGAAATATTTGTGTGGCCTACATTTATTTCTCTCGTGAGTTGGGTGTAATTTGTGGTTGTCTATGTGTGTCTATGGCACCCGCGACACAGAGTTTCCCTTAGTGCGGAGCTATGTTGAGTGTGTGCGTTATTATTATTATAGCGTTCAAGGAATAAGTCTGCAGGTAGGAAGTCAACTGTATAGCCGTTCGCCATATATAGCCACAATATTGGTGGAATATCCACAATTAATCTTAATTAGAGCAGGAAAAGAAGCTTGACAAAAACAACAGAGAACCGTTGGAAAGATGTTTGGGCATTTGATACGAAATCGAAATACAAGGAAAGATCGAAAAAAAGAGAGGTAAGGAAAGATCAAGATAAAGATATTTAGATCGAACAAGGGAAATAGTTAATATCATATCGCATCAGGAACTGAAAGGACAACTGAACGTTGGTGAATACTAGGGCTTTCAATCTCCCTGCATTTCCGCGTCTCGGAAAAACGAGAGTTTCTAAACTGTTTTAACTACCTCAGAGGCATGTCGATGTCAGAGGCCGAACGGTTACCACACTGGACTGCCACGCAGGGATCCCGGGTTGGATTCCCGCGCCGGGAGAAATATTTGTATGGACGACATTTATGTCTCTCATCAGTTTGGGTGTATTTTTAACCGACTTTAAAAAAGGAGGAGATTCTCAATTCGATGTCTTTTTTGTATGTATGTTACGAGATAACTCCGACATTCGTGAACCGATTTTGATGATTCTTTTTTTGTTGGAAAGAGGGTACTTCGGAAGTAGTCTCATATAAATTTGAAGAAAATATTCCCCCTCTAAGGGTGGCAAACTAGTGGATGATTCGGGTTTCGCGCACTTCCCGGTAACCGATTTCAATAAAACTTGGCAAATAGATGTAATTCTACGAACTTTTGAGGTCAGTTTTTTTAGTACTCTTTACTGAGGTTATTATAGTGGGTACTTAAAAAACAAATGGCATTTGGTACAGTTTCAGATGTATAAAGGACTTGATTTTGTGACCACCCTTGTTCATCTCCACAAATTATACTAAGTTGCACTCTAGAGTGTTGCCAAGTCCATGTAGCCTAAATAAAAAAATAACTGATTGTTTAGTAGGTTTTTCATACTTGTTAATTAAATGGCTTAAGTGTTAAAAGTGGCAATATATTCCCAAGATTCAAAACGTCGGTCTCGATTCTCGAAAATGTCAAAAAATAGTCGAGACTCTCTAAATTTTCGAGACCGAGATTTCCGGGATGTAGTGAATAATGTTCTAGAGCCTAACTAAAAAAAATAAGACGCTTCTCAAAACCCTGCAGTGCGCGCCACTACAAATTTTCATGGACATGCAAAAATGGCGCGACTGTGGTGTTGTAGCTGCGCTTCTTAATATTGTATGATAATTGCTGATGCAACAGACATCCCTTCTGCAACTGCGGAAGTTCCGCACGCTTTATCACATCTGGTTTCGTCTCTGCTTCCGCACCTTTTAAGACGGAACTTTTATCGGAGGTATGTAACGTCGCGTCGGTTTTAGCAGTTTTGTGTTGTTTTAAGTGCAATTTTTTTCGAAATAAAAGGCGAAAAATTATGAACGCAAAAAACAAACCTGTTTGAATCTAATTTAATCTATTCCGTTGAGATCTATATAGTATTTACACTTGCTTCCGTTTCTGTTAAGATTTATTTCTGAGATCTGGGGGTCTATTTTCATTCTCCGTCCGACATCCGTTCGAATAAATAACTGTCAAATAAGTAATATTCAACCAAATTAAAAGACAACGTCAAGTATGAGGCTTCACTCGCATCATGCGTCTTTTAATTTGGTCGAGTATTACATAATTGACAGTTATTTACTCGGACGGATGTCGCACGGAGAATGAAAGTAGACCCCTGTTTCCGTTTCTGTTTCCGTGATGGCGCTTGTGTTGAATTACTAATAATTATAAGTAAAATAATTAGTAGTCTCGCCACAGACGCGCTTCTACAAGCAGTTAATTTGAAAGCGCCCTTATCTTTTACATAAGGAGAAAAAGAGATTCCATTTAAAAGAACAAATATTTTACTAAAACAAAAGCGCTTACTATAGCCTCACATTAAAACTTCCTTATATACCCATTTAAGGAAGATAACTCAATCCAGGGGGCAGAGATAAAACTGCCTGGCGAACTGCCAGCCGCAAGCAACAAGTCTGATAAAACCATTTTCAACTATGAGGAACAGTGCTACGGCTTCCTGCACTGAGATAATAATACACAATACAATTGTTGCTTTTTCTGCAATATATTTTAATAATAGGGGTTAAAGTATGAAATTGCCGATTTGTACTGAAAATCTAAATTGTTTATTTTTTAAATTTTTAACAAATTTATTTAATCAAAATAGTTGCCATTATTATCTATACATTGCTGCCATCTAATGGGAAGGTTATTAATGCCTTTGCGATAGAACTCCGACGATCTAGACTGCACAAACTGTGTGAAAGCATTTTGTACTGCCTCCTGGGAAGAAAACTTCTTGTCACGTAGATAATTGTCCAAATCACGAAAAAAATGGTAGTCCGTTGGAGCAAGGTCTGGTGAATACGGAGGATGACGAATGGTTTCTAACTGCAGTTCCTGAAGGGTCAAAATGGTTTCTCGTGCTGTGTGAGGTCTCGCGTTGTCGTGGAGCAATAATGGTGAAGATCGATTCATGAGTCGGGGCTGTTTTACTGCTAGTTTTGTCAACATGGTTCGGAGTTCGGCACAATAGACATCTGCCGTTATTGCTTGACCAGATCGGAGAAAACTATAGTGAATAACACCACGCTGAGACCACCAAACAGTTACCATTACCTTTTTATTGGTAAGTTTTGCTTTAGGACACTGTTGTGGCATTTGACCTGGGATTGATTCAGCCATTGCATTTTTCTTTTCCGGTTATCATAAAGAATCTACTTTTCATCACATGTTACAATTCGATCCAATATTCCTTCATTTCTGTACCGGTTCAACAAGGCAACACAAGTTTCAACACGCGTTTCTTTCTGCAGATCAGTCAAATCATGAGGCACCCATTTTTCGTATTTTTTTATTTTATTGATTTGACGCAAGTGAGTCAATATTGTGGGTAAGGTAACGTTAAACCATGCCGCTAATTCCTGGGTAGTTTGACTAGGATCGGCTTCCACTATCTCTCTTAATTCATCGTTATTCACCTGTGTGGGCGGTCTTCCTCGTGGCTCGTTCTTTAAGTCGAAATTTCCATCACGAAAGCGTTTAAACCAAAATCGCACGGTGCGTTCATTAGTAGACCCCTCTCCAAACGCAGCATTGATATTGCGGGCTGTTTCTGCCGCGTTAGTTCCGCGTCGGAACTCGTATTCAAAAATCACTCGAATTTTCGCAGTATCCATCTTTCTTGTCTAAATTGAATAACAAAAACAATTGAAAGTCGATATTCAAATGTTTCAAATTTAAAAAAAAAAATCACAGAAACCATTTGAAAAAAGTTTCATTCGAAAACCTCAAACCATGAAGATTCTATGAAAATTCAAAGAACCTATTGCAATAAAACGGCAATTTCATACTTTAACCCCTAATACTTATTAAGTTAGATCGAGTGTAGTGTAACCGTGCGATGTTCATACGTTATCACAAGCCGTCACTCAATACACGTACCAATTATTATTATCACTCGGCAGTTCTCGGACTTTCGAATGCACCCGAATACAAATTTCCATGTCTAGTAATTATTGGATTTATTATCTATAGTAGTTTGAATTCGGAACTATGCACTTTGCTGTTGTTTTGATGCCATATAATTCACGAAAGCAATTCCAGTTGTAAATATGGAGGTGATTTGCTTTTCAACATCTCAAATCTTTTCAAAATACTCACTTCTCGTGAAAGATCATTAACATTTATGTATAGGTTAAAATTTATTATATATATATATATCTAAACAATTTCCCACTGGCCAATTATATGAAAAAATAAAAGAGAAGAAATTATTTGAATTTTTTTGAGTAAGGACTATATGATTTGGTCAGAACTAGCCCACATAAAATTTGTCCCATTTTGATAAGTAGATATCTTTTAGGTAATTAATTCTTACAATGTTCTAAGGACGGTTTAATTAGAGCGTAGAGAATCAAATTTTACTTTTAGCGATGATATAATATTGAATTTCACATATTTTGAGTTGCAACACTTGTAATAGCAGTGCGATATGAAAGAAACATAAGGCGAAATTCTATGTATAATAGCTCTATATATGCAGGGCGATCCCGCGGCTATACCACACGGAGGAAAGTACCTTAAATACCGTACATAGAAAATTTAACTGTAAGAAAATTTTTATTTTAAAAACAATTCGAATTGCATACAATTTCACGATCTTTCCTTTACCCTTTATTTAAGATGCTATATTATTTGAAAGAAAAATCCTTATTAATGGCTTTCGATCAGTATAGTAAAATTTCAGATTTTTTTTTCACATTTGGCAAGTTCGATTCGCGGTTCAGATACGCGATTATTTAAAAGTCTTTGAATGTATTTCGAATTTTTTTTAAATCAAAATGAATCTTCTTTCTGTAAAATTTTCTATGGTTCTTTCCCTCCGATTGGCATAGCCGTGTGACGCCTTGTATAATAGCGTAGTAGAAATAGATTCTTTTCCGTGTTTTACAACCAACATTAACAGACACAATCGTTATAGATACAGCTTGTCGTTTTCGAGTGAAAACGAAAACAATACATTTATTTTAACGTAAAACGAAGCCTCCCAGTGGTCATTTTATAACTCAGCGCTGTTGTATTATGAAGCACTTCGCGGTAATACATCCAGGCACATGGTAGGGCACCCTTGGGTACACTTCACTACGCAGCAACTAAGGCTACGCTTGGGAGAAAGCTATTTCTCTCGTAATATAGTGTTTCGGGGGTGTTACATTTTCCACAGAATGGTAACTTCAGATGATAGTTTTTTTATGATACCTAGTGACCACTAAAGCGCCTCAAAAACGATCAAATAATTTGTCAGTTATCCTTGAAACTTCAAGTTTTCGTCAAACAATATCGCAAACGATCAAATAAACCATCAAACAAGTTTGACAAACTCGCCTGCAGTTCACACTCGGTCATCTCCTTGTCGTACCGTACCTATACTTAATACAATGAGTCATCTCTTTGTAATTTGTTTAATGAGTAAGATTAACTGATAAAGCGTTGTTGGCATTAACTCTAGCACTATATATTAATAATATATATAAGAAAAAAAAGGAAAAGACATTGCTCAAGAGAATGATAGAACCACCTCAGTCAACCGTGACTATGGGACCTGTAAAGGGCCCGAAACGTCGGTTTGTTTGAAAAAACAAATATACGCGATTTAAATCCGGAAAAATGGTTTCATTTCCTAGAATGATAGAAATTAAGAGAAAAATATATCTTCTTCTTGTTCTTCTTTCTAGCCACTTCTTTCGGTTCTGTGCCATCTGTATCCAATTCAACCCACTTTCTTTATGACATACTTCCAACGCATCTGCGGCCTCCCTCCGGAACGTTTTTCACCCCAACGTCGCCATTCGAGGACCGCTTAACACCAGGACCCATGCTTTCGAGGAACGTGACCCAGGGAGAAAAATATACCCAAGAAAATTTGTTAAAAGAAATATTCCGCACAGAACCAGATAACTATGGGGAATCTAGCATAGGTGACAACTGAAGTTTTGTTTGACAAATTATGCCAGCGTACCTTCAAATATGTTTGTCAAACACGCCGTCAATCTCGATTTCCATTAAACACATCAAACACGTAGATTATTTGACAATCGCATCACACATGACCGCAGACGATCAAAAAATTTGACAAACACGTAAAATTTGACAAGTTTTTTGATTGTTTACGGGACGCTTATAAAGTCGTGCGCCTGTCCATAACACAGGCGCACCACTGAGTTTTAAATCACAAAGTTCTGATGAGTACTGAGACATAAATTAACCAGTCCCAGAGCCTGTAATTTCACCAGCACCCTTACCCTTTAAAACCGAAACGCAGTAATGTTCACATTTCTTTTAACTTTTAACTATCTCCATGGCCGTACGGTTACCATCCTGGTCTGCCATGCAGAGGTACCGGTTTGGTTCCCGGGCCGCGAGAAATATTTGTATCATCATCTTCATCAACAGCACGTTTGCCGAGCCCTGGTCTCCACTCAAGAACTCGCTTCCCCCATCGGTTATCGGTTCTTCGACATATCAACTGTGAACTGGCAACCGGTACCATATTAATTTTCTATAGATTTCACATTTTTTTTGTACTAACTTCTAACCAGATGGTATATAAATGACGCAAACAATTCCTTTCTTCATCCTGTAAAATTGTCGAAATTGAGATAGTGCCGGTTATCAGTTCATAGTCGATATATGGACCAGCCCACTGCCACTTCAACTTGCTTATTCTACCAGCTATGTCGATGACCTTGGTTCTCAGTCGGATAACCTCGTTCTGTACCTTGTCCTTCAAAGAAACTCCAAGCATCTCGTGACTTACCCGTATCGTGAGTGTCCACGTCTTGTAATCGTCTCGTGTGTACGTTATTGATATTATTTGAAAAAAAAAAAACAACATTTATTGTTACTGCTTGGAGGCAGGAATAGGTAAAGGATAATACTTTACCTATTTCTGCCGATGGATGGATGCCTAAAGGATGTTACATTATTGTCAGTCTAAAAAATAAGTGACCTTGCCAATAATAGGTGTGTCATCAATTACGATTCTGCGTAGCCTGCATTCCACTGGCCCCTAAGACCAGGTCATTGAGTGGAATGTTGTCCTACACTGCGAGCTCTACTTTGTCTAGTCTTCGAAAGCATTCCTCCTTTCATTATTCGTTAACAGGATGCCTTTTTTCCCCGCGCACCAACATCAGTATGCACGAGGCTACAATTTTCAGTATAAACGACGCTATATAAAAAAACACAAAGTGAAATCACCGAGAAAATAATAAAATTGCAAATTCTATACAAAGTGATAATAAAGCCAAAGCACACAAAACACCTGCGTCTTTATTGTCATGTAAAATATACCCGTTGCGGTGCTTTATTTCCGCTATGAAAAAAGTGCTCGTGAAAATGAGAGGTAAAGATAAAGCGGAGACCATATTATTTATCTAGCAGTAGGGCTTGTGAAAGAGTTCGTCCTTGAAGGATAATAATATAAAATAAATAATAAATAACGCACACATTCAACATAGCCCCGCACTAGGGAAACCCTGTGTCACGAGTGCCATGGACACACACATAGACAACAACAAATTACGCCCAAACTCAGGAGAGAAATAAATGTAGGCCATACAAATATTTCTCCCGACCCGGGAATCGAACCTGGGACCTCTGTGTGGCAGTTCGGCATGGTAACCATTCGGCCACGGAGGCAGTTAATATAGGATAGGGTAGGATAGGATAGGGTGCTGGTGAAATTATAGGCACATGGGACTTGTCATCTTATGTCTCTTGGTGACAGGCGCAGTGGGAGTGTCCCTCAGATCTTTGCGATGTGAAGCTCTGAGTGGCACTGCAAATGTTATGGACAGGCGTGTCTATTTCCACCAGGCGCACGACTTGTTCGTCTTGTCACTTGGTATCATAAAAAATGTTTTTATCTACTTTTATTAATTTCGTAATGCATAAGAGAATCGGCATCGTTATTTCAGTCGAAAGACGTCCACTGCTGCATATAGGGCACCTCCAAGTATCGGCACAACGACAAGTCTTGCGTTGTTTGCATCGAGAGACTTTCCCACAGCCTTCACCCGTAGTTATAATAAGATAAGTACGGGTAACTCGACACAAATGTAACAGCGACATTTGTATGTGTGCACGCCGCGCTCTGTGTACGAAAACATTTAATTTTTAGACCTGTTCTGTTTTTATTGTGATTTTGTTTTTTATTTCTTTTTTTTTTTCACAAAATTCATATATCTAATGTATATCTATATCATAATAAATATGGCTGTTTACAAAAATAATAGAAATTTGGTCAAAAAATAAAGTTGGTGCAGTGTTCGCCCGGTGTTTAAAAAATAAAATCACAGAGACGTGTTTATTGTTGTGTTTAGGGTTGTTTCAACAAGAGTATCTCAAATTCAGAATTGTTCAGAATTTCTATTTCATAATCATACTCCCATAATCGACACACCAATCCGCAATGCTGGTATAAAAATGTCAATACTTTAGTTAATGCATTTTACAAAGGCTATTTCAGTATAGCACGAGGATTTGCATCTTAATTTTTGTTATGTTATAATTACAACCTGTAAGAAATACATAAGTTAAAATAGAAAAAATATTTTCTGTAATTTAGTATAATATTATAAAGGGCTTATAAGCTTATTGCAAATATTCATTTGAAAGTTTGTTAGTTTGTAATATTAGGTTTCCAAAATGTTAAATGCAGATGGCGCGTCGGAGCGTGATTTCTCCGAACATTTTCATTGCCGGTTCGACTAGCCAATGACATTGCTTTTAAAATATCCTACTTAAGAAAAAATGGCGGTAATCAAAAGGAAGGAATTTACAAGCTATGTCATTTTATAAAAGAGAAATTTATGTATTGGTGTTTCATCAAATGTTCGAGTTAGATTGATTAGGACTAATAAAGCATTATGTTGGTAGGAATATATTAATTACATATAAAAGTTATAATTGATGGGTGTGTACATAATTCAATAAATCCATTTATTTAAACACTTAGAATAATAACGCATAGAATGATAGTCATATCAAACAACTGTCACAAGTGAGGCAAAAATCAAATTCATGTAGGCTAGTTTTAGTAGTAGGTTAATTTTCGATTTTAGTGAATATTTATATAAAAATACAAGTTGAAACGCGTTACTTCCTTGTGGAATGTGATGTTAGTATCTATTTTGTGTTTGTCTGACGTATTTTTACACTCATTTACCGCACATTTCGTTATTTTTAGCTAAAATTCTTGATCTGTTCGCAGTGCAAGTTGACCTTGAGCACTGACGGCCCGCCCGCTCGTGTAGGCCATTTTGGCGCGCTTCAATTTGCCTCACTTAGCGTGTGCGGACTAGGTTTCTATGCGTTATTATTCTAAGTTTAAACACATATCATAAACTCTCTATAACGTGTTCAAAAACCGCAAATTACGACCAGCATAAAGGTAAACTGTTTAATTAGAACAAATTTTTTATCTGTGAAAATGTTATTATTGCTTCATAATATCATCGAATTCGATGTTATTCATTCAAATTTCGAACATCTCTGAAAAACAAAACAATTTGATTGGACCTCAATTCTAATATCAGTCGATACGAAGTTTTATTCGAAATGAAATGTCAATTGCAAACAATTTTGACAATTTCACACGTTACTTGATATCGAACGATATGATAGTTGGAGCCAATTATATTTTGTCTATGAATTAAAAATAAAAACTACGGTTGTGTGACATGCGTGAGAAAAGTTTTTATTTGCCGCCATTTCGCCAGTCGTACCATGCGGTTCCTGAACATATCACAGACAGCTTATATATAATATGTGTGTAGATAAAGCAGTGTATGTAACTGTACATAACTAGGCATTAAAACACTCAAGAGATTACTCGCCTCTCGGCTCGTTTCATAAACCCTCACTCGTATTTTACTGCCTTTCATTATGTAACAGTCACATAAACTACTATTTATTAATACGGCGTTTTATTGAAGAGTTTGGAAGGATCAAACTAAAATATTATTGTGACAACCCTAAAGCGTGAAACACACAAGGAAGGTGTGCGGTCGGGCGCATGTCGGGTCGGGAGTACATTCGTGGTGTGTTGTCCTTCACATAAATACAGGGATGGTCACTGCTTGTGCTTGAGGTTAACATGTACGTTTAACCCATTAAACCATTAATCAAACTGTCACTTTTCTAAACCTCAAATTTGTGAGCAATATAAATTAAATTACGTAAAGTACCAATTTTTGACAAAAAGTGTCACGTTGTATAACTTAAATGCACACTTAGGTGAATACATATTGTAATGCCTGTTTCTGAGTGATGTAGGCAAAGGGCGGGGTTAGGGAGACTAAGCTAGTCCAACAACTTAAAAAAACTTTTCCATGAGTATAACCATTTCCTTGTCAAATGAAAAAAAAACACCCATCAAAAGAAAAACTAAACATTTTACGTGATTTGTTTCTTTGGCGAATACTCTATCAAGCGTAATTTAAGGGGTAGAGGCTACGGACCTGCACTTATTATTATTTTTTTATTTGGGAAACATACAGCATCATTATAACACATTTCATTTTTAACAAATATGATACAAACACTACCCAAAACAGATTCCACTAATGTTTAAAATAGTTACGTTGGATAGAAAAATTTGTACATAGCTATAACCAACTAACATAAAGTACTAAAAAAACCGACCTCAAAAGTACGTGGAATTACATCTATTTGACAAGTTTTATTGAAATATCCCCTAGTTCGCCACTATACGGACCCTGACTTGATACAGGAAATAATAAAGATACTAAAAATCGGTTCTCACTACTCAAAGTGTATTGAGAGAGAAGAACGTCTTGAATTGGAGAATAGCAAAATCAACCATTAAAATAATTGCTCTATATAATAAAATTTAGGCGCTATTTATAAAAATGAACCTTTATACGTGAACAGCCACTCTTAGAGGTGGATGATTTTCTTCAAAATTAAATGGGATCACTATGGAGGTACCCTCTTTCGAACAAAAAAAGAATCATGAAAATCGGTTCACAAATACCGGAGTTGTCGCGTAACATACATACAAAAAAACATGCGAATTGAGAATCCCTCCTTTTTTAAAGTCGGTTAATTACCATTAAGCAACTAATTATAAATCACTTTTAATTATAATTTTAATTTATTGGATATCATGATGTTCAACCACCATGATATTCAATTATGTTTTGGGAAATCACTCACACACAAAAATTCCTACGATCAATTAGTAATTATCTTAACAAAATAAAAGCATACACTAAAAGCAATAAAAGCTCCCACTTAACAGTAATACGAGCATTACTTCGTTCCGGTTGTAAAAGGTAAGGTTGTTGGTGAAACTATAATAAAAGTAGCAGTACCCCTCGTGGTACCAATGGCGCGTCGCTTATCACCAGAAAGTAAAATATATACTCATATACATGCCCGTGGTAACCTAATGACCTACCGCCTCTCAAGCAGAGGGTAGTGTGTTCGAATTCGGAATTGTACCTCTTCGAAATTGAATTGGAAATTTACCATGAGCTTTTCGGTGACGAAAAATATCGTACGCACGCATCTGCAAGGCAATGTCTGTGAATTTCTCGATCCGCAGTGGACTGTCGTGGGTACTAAAGCCCAAGTTTACTTACGTATTATAGCCCATTATGAGAGAAGCCCGTATCTAGCTGTGGGATTATATATAGGTTAACTACTATAAAAGAGAACCGAATACACTCTTAAACAAACTTCTTAAAACGTAGGTATTTATATATATGATACACACACATTGCTACATACCAAACATATAACCATATACACATAAAATATACAGAGTGTTGATTTGCATTCTCGTCATATTTAAGAAGTCATTAATAGAAAGAATGCTAAATTATCTTTAAAAAAATATTCTGTTCAATATTCTTGCAAATTGTATCTAGTAAAGTTTTGCAAAATCAAAGGGTTAAAAAAATACCTTACACCGTTTGGCAAACCCTTTCACCATGATAGCATTCATTATAGTTTATGTTATCGACACGATAAGAAGAATACAATAAAATAAAGGTAGCTCGTTGTCGTAGGTGGTGATTGGTCCCGTCATTTAGTGTCATAAAAAATAATAATAGCTATAAAACCATAGAGTATATAACCAGAAATAGAGACGAAATTAATTTAATTTGTTTGAAAACTATTCCGCCATATCATTACGGTGACAAGTGCTCTCCGATTGGCCAGCCCGAATCCAAAACAATTGACGGATGTCGTCAATTATTTCGCCTCAAATCGACCAGTTTAACTTGAGCTTTGCTAAAATGGACGAAAACTGAAAAATTACGTATCTAATATTTACCTTAATTACCGATGAAATGTGATTCTGTTTGTATTGTAATTTGATGTTTTGCTGTTTTCCCATATCACCGAATGGAACCCACCCATAGTTAGATATCTCTAACTATGGGTTAGATATCTATATCTATTATATTTATTACAATTAATACAGAATATTTGTATTGTAATATATCTATTATATTTATTACAATTAATACAGAATATTTGTGGTATATGCGAAGACGTACACACAGGTCAGCTGTTGACGCTGTACAATTTCAGCTTTCTAATTTGTGATTTCAGTGCAAACGAGAGTTGATATCTAAAAGTGATATAAGACCTATTTGCCTGATGAGTTGCCAGGAATGGATGGCCATTATTTCGTCTCTATTTCTGGTTACATATCCATGAATAAAACACAGACTTCAATATCAGACTATAGTGGTGAGAGACAACAAAGTTTGTAGTTCAGCAAAATGGCGGAATGTTTCATAGAGCACAAGTAATTAGAGTCCTAAAATTGCCATTCGCAGCAGATTGCTAAATATTTAATATCTATATACCTCTATACCTCACCTACCTCATGCCTCTTTCGACGGCGCTACTCCTACCTGTCTATTTGTACACGTTCGTTATTACTATTAATTTCTGATTTTAATATTCTTAGTAAATAATTACCTATTGAAGATGGGTTAGAATTGAGAAGGTAGTCAAACTACACTTTGAATTCGAATATTACACAAAATTTTTTTAGTAGCTGTAAAGCTCCCTGTGAAAGAGTTCGTCCAGGGTAGTACTACCACCTTACCTGTTTCTGCCGCCAAGCAGTAATGTCAGCATTACTGTATTCCGATTTTGAAGGGTTAAGGGTGCTGGGGAAATTACAGGCACATGGGACTTGTTAACTTATGTATCAAGGTCACGGGAGCAGTGGCAGTGCCCATGAGATATTTACGATTTAAAGCTCTGAGTGGCACTGCTCCCGTTACTGTTATGGATAGGCATGTAGCTTACCAGCAGTCATTTAAAAAAAAACCAATTCACGTGTGTTTATAATCACTGTGTATGGAATTTTTTTTTTGCAGTTTAATAGATGACCATAGTAAAATTTCATATCTTGAATTTGGAATCTAATCATTTTTTTTCTAAGACCACCAACCAACAATATAAAATTTGGCTAACAATTTTGATATAACCGCAAGATGATGAATAGGGTTAGCAAAAACAGCGATATTTCATGCCATAATATAAGCTGCAGGGAATTCCATGCCGTCATCGTTAGTGCACGACACACACAACGCTTGCCGCTTGTAGGGCGATGAATATGGCTTTATATTACAAATTTGTTTTTTATGTCAAAACTAATCACCAATCAACTGACCTTAAACTAGGAAATATTAAGTACTATAAACTAGATACTATACTCGTGCTACTGCAACATTAACTACTAAATTTGACAGCTACAAGTATTGTGTTTTCAAAAGCGGTAAACATAGAGCACAGCTTCTAACTTTAATTGTAACCGAACTGTGTTTAGAATTACATACGACGCTAAATTGATTGGAGAAATTTTTTACACAAGTTTTTCTGAAAGTCGGAAATACGTTTTTAATTAAAAATTCAGCGACAAGGGCGTTTTCGCCTTAACGATAAAATATAATAATTTTTCCCTTTCATTTAACTAGAAGAGCTTGAGTAATGGTCTATAAATCTGTATTAACGGGTACGCCTTTAAACTTTAGCCGACTATAAATATGCACGAATAAAAACAGCTAGGTTGTATGTAGGTAACTTCCCCTTGGTACTCCATCTTTAATAGCGAATTGCAGTCTAAATTTAATGTGTCATTAACATAGAACAATAAATACAATAGCAGTGGTTAGTTAGCGTGTGACACTTGCCAACTTATAGGTGTCCAAAGGTCTGAGTGCGCCATTTTCGCTTTGTATGGTATGGTTGTGTCATTAAGTAGTCAGTTTAATGCAAATTCTCCAAAATCCCAGAAAAATACCATATTGTGCTGTTTAAGAGTGCAAAAATGAAATCCGCACCAAAAATATTACCTGTGGCTGTATTTATTATCATCGGAAAGTCTTCTTGTAACAAATTTTCAATTTTCTGTTTTTCTAAATATTTATTTGTTGCAAGAAACGAAAATAAAGCTTATGTCCCTGCAATATGGTCGCTTTTTGTTCGAAATACTAAATTAATAACTCCAATTCGTATCATATGTATTCGTAGAAAGGAAACTAACTTTGCTATATTGTCTCCGGTCTTGAGTGTTTGTGGTACCCTCGTTGTTGTCGATTTCCATAACACAAGTGCTCTAGTTACTTACTTTGGGATCATAGCAACATTGATGTGGTCTAATATTTATTTATTTATTTAAAACTAAATGGTGAAGAGAACAAGTAAAAACTAGTTTGTTATAATTATTAATACAAAGATCGAACACTCAGAAAAAATTCCTTCGATCCGGTCGGATACGAACCGACGTCTTCTTGCATAGGTACCGTGTCAGACGCTATACCAACTAAGCCACCGAACGAACCAACGGACCTCACGAATTTCTCTATGTGCTTGCGTCGTGTCTTTGTACTTGGTCTTTCAACGACTTTTTAGTCGTAGCGCCATCTATGAGAAATCTGTTGCAGATTTATCACCCAGTTAGTACCTTTACAGCTACCAGTCCTGGCGAGAGATGTCGCTATTCACTGTATTAATTAAATTTTTATTGAATTGATATTCAATTATTTTTTGTGAAATTACTCCACTAGTTTGTTATAATTATTAATACAAAGATCGAACACTCAGAAAAAACACTCAGAAAAAATTCCTTTCCTTCGATCCGACCGGATCGAATTATTACAAACTAGTGGAGTAATTTCACAAAAAATAATTGAATATCAATTCAATAAAAATTTAATTAACTAAAAACTAATCATGTTGCAAAGGAGTCAACATTCAGTTGTTGACAGTAAATAGATGCACAATTTACAAAACAAATATAGTTATAGTTCCGTGAACGTAGCGCTTCATGATAGAAACTATTGTTTTACTAAAGGAAGACAAGGTCTTCAGATACCTGAAATGATATCGCTAATATTAACTTTCGACGTTTATGTCTTGTGTTTTCCAATAGAGAAAATTAGTTTCCTGAAACTTTAGCCACCTTACCGTATAAAAATAATCACCATCTAAAAGGTATAGAGCCTTATCACACTATGTCCCATTCGTGTCAGATCCGAATCCGAGAAATAACGATCCCAAATGTCATCGTGTATTTACATTCGACTCGGCCTAAGTGCATAAGCGACATCCGAAGTGGGTCCAAGTTTTCTAGATTTGTATAGTCTCGGATTACTACTAAGTTCGATAAGAATCCGAGAAACCTCGAATATCTCTTATACACCTAGATATTACTGTTTGTCCTTTCAATCTACGTCAACTTTTGGCAGTGTTACATACAAAGACAATTACTGTCAAATAAGTAATAATCGACCAAATTAAAACACGCATGACGCGAATGTACTTTCATAGTTGACATTGTCTTTTAAATTAGTCGATTTTTTTCGTCTATTTCACAGTAATCGTTTCGGACGGAGGACGCGAGTAGACACCCAGACACGGATCGGACGTAGTGCATAAACGCTCTTACACTTTTCAGTTTTATATTAACTATTATTATTTTATAAATGACGATCATATTGTCCCTGGACTTTGTTTTATTTTTAATATTGTAATATAGTGGCATTACATAATATGACACTAATTATTCTAAATTTACTTTGAATTGATATTCAACTTTTTTTTGCCAGACGCTATACCAACTAAGCCACGGAACGAACCAGCGGAGCTCACGAATTTTTCTGTTTGTTGCCATATGCGTTTGGTTCTTCAACGACTTTTTCGCCGTAACGCCATCTATGAGAAATCTATGAAAGTATTTCGTCACTCAGTTAGATACCTTTAATTTATTTTTATAAAAATATTAATAAAAATTAATAATTCTGTTATATTCTTTTCTTTAGTAATTGCGTTGCGGGTTGTGGGATATACGATCTATGTATTTGTGATTGCTATGGCCACTTACCCTTCAATCCGGAATACAGCAAATTAAAGTCTTCAAAGATCGACTTAATGCTTCCGCCCATTAGGCTTATCGTGAATTTTGCATAAGGTCTCTGAACTATGACCAATCAATATCTATATCAATACAGTAAGTAGATAGATACCTATATCGATTGTCAGTCTGTTTTCATTTACATCTATTTAGGCGTCAATTTTATTAACTTGCTTTGAAATAGATTGTACTGTAGGTATTATATTTTCCCTTAGTTATGGCAGATATTGATTGTATAACGACTTGATTAATATTGACTTAAATATTGTAGTTTCGTTATATAAAATTCTAAATAGTCAAATCGATTCTTGTACGCTTCTGGTGCCCTAGTATCCAAGCACGTTGACATGACAGACTAAATGTTGACATGAAATTAGTGATTAAGGGTCGTATTCCAGAACTCTACTCAATGCTCAATTCAGGATCTGAGTATAATTTCAAGCACTGGAAATACGACCCTAATGGCAGAGACTTGAGTATGATTCCGAGTGCTTTAAACCATACTCAAATCCTGACTTGAGCATTGAGTAGAGTTCTGGAATACGACCCTAAGAGCTCTCATGCCAAAAAAGTTTTGACGTTGGCTCCGCCCAAATTTGTGAAACAAATATATGCCTAAAGTTCGCGTGGCATGCGACAGGAGATGTTGAATTTTGCGCATTAAAAGTACGAAATTCGTTTTAGCGGAAAAACTCTAAAAGTAAAGGGATTAAAAAAAATCCGTAGTGACAGTTGTCGATCATGCATAAATATAATTAATTATCTAATTTTTGTCCTAATAACCTTAGCATTTCGAGGATAAATCGAAAAAATGTGAAAATTAGAGGTCATTTCGTGATTTTTATCTATCGAGGAAACTTTATTGTTTTATGTTTCTGATTAATGTCTATGTTTGAATACATCGTGTAGTTACTCATACAATATTTTATTTTTAACTTTAAAGTGTATATACCCCTCTAAAATCAAATCGAAGGTTAGGAATTTTTCCTCTGCTCCCTCTTAACTGTAACAAATGTACGGTAACTTTTTATTGAATGTCATGATTTTATACCTACCAGTCTACCAGTTTGTTATATTTATTAATACAAAGATCAAACACGTATTACATGAATATTACATTAAATTAGTGATTAATGTGTATGTGTAATATAATATTTAATAGTTTGACGTTGATAGTTATTATTTTGTTGTTATTAATTGATTATTCCTTGTGCATGTCCAATGACAGTGCTATAATTAAATAAAATTTAAGTAAAATTTTTCATGCCTGTGTGTGTTTGTGTGTGTGTTTATGTTACGAATGTTTTATCTACGACTAAAAAGTCGTTGAAAGGCCAAGTACAAAGACACGACGCAAGCACATAGAAAAATTCGTGAGGTCCGTTGGTTCGTTCCGTGGCTTAGTTGGTATAGCGTCTGGCACGGTATGCAAGAAGACGTCGGTTCGAA